>NW_009634092.1:4459-20644 GCF_000690535.1 Cariama cristata
AAAGCCACAGCACGTAGGTGCTCGCTTGTAGGCCCACAGGTCAGCCGCAGCATTTGTACTTGTAAACCGTTGCTTTCAGTGCTTTTAATACTTGGCCAGTATTGCCCAAGCCGCAGGAGGTCCCAAAACCTGCACTTTCGCCCTCAGCCCTGGGTCCACTTGTGAATTCCTGCACTAGGTCTCTGGATCGGCGCAGAGGCAGGAGCTGTGACACGATCCACAAGACCGAGATGAAAAAGGCTACAAGCAAGGCTGCCCCTCCATCTCGGCTACACAAGTCCCGTGTCGACACATGGCGCATCCCAGGCTCCCACAAAAATCTGATTCAGAGCAAAAACTGACCAGCTGCAGCGTGGCGAGGACCAGGAGGAGCTGGCAGCACCGGCCACCTCTTCCCACAGCCCAAGGACCTGCCTGGAGCCTGAGGCCAGGAGATTGAGATCCCAGCGGGTCTTGAAGGTCTACACCCCTCCCTGAACAGGTTTTTTCCTGGTAATACTCTGTATTGAGATAAAATGTGCAAAACAGGTTTAAGAAATCATAAGATAGTCCTGTTATCAACTCAGCAGGTCCACCAGTAATTAAAATATGACTTACGCTATCCCTGGAAGAAGAGACAACACAGATCAGCTCTCAAATATCGGGCAGGAGGAGCTGAGGAGCGAGCACACAACCCCGTCCCATCCCACAGAGCACAGCCCGAGCCAGCAAGGCAAGCAACCACCACCACTACCCTCAGGTGCTGTTAGTGAGGAACACATTTATTCTTAAGATGTAAAACCATTATTATTAACAAAGAGTTTATCTCTCAGCATGCCACATCCCACCATGGCACGATGGTTTGGTCTTTCTGTTTGGTTTCCCTTCCCAGAATCTGGGAGCAGAACTCACTTAACTCCCAACAGCCCCAACAAACCCCCTCCCCAGCTTTGCAGCAGCACCGGCCGGGAACAGTCAGACGTGCACTGAGATCGGGTCTGCTCCCTCCTCGCTCTGCCACGAGCCTGGCAGCACTAGAGACAAGCGAGCCTGTTTTCCAGCACTGATTTAAAGCAGGTATTTTTCTAGCTTCAAGGTGCAATAAATTAAGGCACCAAAAATCCAGGACTCTCCAAAGATAAAGCCTGTGCAGATAGGAATTGGTTCCAGTTTTTGAGAGATGTTTCTCCTACAGCACAAGTACTTGCCGGATTTGCGAGGAAGCCCTGCTTCCACAGGTTTGTTACCGTCACAAAGGGGTTTTTCAGGGTATATTACATGCTGCAAAAGCGCACCAGCTCACAGCTAGGTGACACACCAGACAAACAGCATTTTACAGAGACAAAGTGACATCCTAAGATTTAAGATCAGACAACTTCTCACAGCATTAGCAGTGGCCCAGTCCTCAGGGCCCAGCAGTGCTAGTGGGAAGAGATAGGACAACGCAAGCTCTGGGCTCGGGATCCCAGAGCTCAGCTGAAAGCCTGAGGGAAGAGCTCAGTTAGTCCCTGGTCCTGCAAACACATAACCAGAAGGTAAATCATCCAACCTCTACTTTTTGTCAATGCTGCTAGCACAACTTTACTACCTGAACACATCCCACAGGTAAGTGTTGTGCCCCATTTTAAGATTCCCTGTAATTCTTGTGCGAGCATGACTTAAATTTATCTCCCTTCATAACTGTATTTCATTAAATAGCAAGAGTCAAAAATTCAAGCACAGCCCAACTCATTTGTACACTTATTTTTTTTTTTCTGTACAACGTCAGTAAAATATATAGGAGTAAGCTACTTTATTAAATAAACTCTGAAAACCATTTGCCCTCTCTCCCAGATTAGCCACCCCTCCCAGACAGCTCGCACCCGTACAGACACGTGAGCATACAGCCGTTCGGCCGAGCCCCCCCACCACGTCAGCCCAGATGAACGCACCGGCTCGCTCCTCGCAGGCCGTACCGTGACCGAGCAACCAAGACGTCGCACCCTGTGCGCACTGAACGCGTCGTGACCTGGCCTCAGGATTTCAAGTCTCATAGTCTGCATGACAATGTTTCAAATTTACAAAAGAAAAAAGCATTAAATAGTAGTTACAGTTTGAAGGTTTCCTAAAGCAGGAGGAGTCTCCACCTGCAGAAGGAAAATGCCATGACCAAGCTTCTACAAACCACGTTGCACAATAATCAGTGTATAAGTGACTTTGTTCCCATGGTAGATTACATATGCACAACCTGCTGTGCTTGTTCGCTTCCGGATGCAGCCTTTCCAGAGCCTGGGTTTAAGCTACACTCTTCATTCAAGCACAGGTCTTCATTAAATAAAGTGAACAGAAAAGAAAATCAGCATTCAGTCTTCACCACCCCACTCTAACTCAATTACAAAAACAAATTTAAAAAAAAAAATCAATGCAAACATGTCTTTTACAAATGGACAGTAAACAAATACATCCCTGGATGAGACATGGAGCCGCTGGGGACAACGGTTTTGAAAATAAAGTGATATTTGGAAAGGACCCCACCACACACATGCCTGTGAGCTTTCTGAAAGTGCACACACAACCAACACAACACTTATTAAGGTGCTTCTCTACGCGGTGGATTTGCTGCCGTCGATGGTCTGGTGGGAAGGGCGATGCGCAAACTGAGCCTGGCTGCGCTGCTACGAAAGAAGAGGCTCAGGCAGCACGCAATGACCCAGCAGAGCCGACCTGGAACAGCAAGTTCAAGGGAAGAAGAGGGGAAGAAGACAGAAGCTAGGAAGAGGAGGGAGTTTGGCTCTGTGTTAGACAGGCTGGTCTAAGCCACCTTCTGCTGCCGACCGGAGCCCAGACCCCACTCCCAGGCAGGGAACGCACACGGACAGACAGGAACACGGTCGAGATGTGGTCCCAGGTACCCACAGCTCGAGCAGGGGAGGCAGAAGCCACCTTCCCACTTTCACAGGAAATTGAGCCCTGGTTTTCTAACCCCCGTCCCCCACAAGTAGGATATTACTAGAAGCTTTGTGTGTTGCTCTTTTTTCCCCTCTTAAAAAAAAAAAAAAAGGTGCAAGTATTTGCCCAAATAGGTGAATGTAGGAATGCAGGACAGAATGTGGGAGAACTGCCACCATCTGCTCCCTAAGTACCAGCTGAGGACAAGGGCTGTCTAGCAGAATTAGGGACAGACAGGAACTCCCCCGACCACCAGGATGTTCCCCTCACCTTGTAGAAGTCAGCTGTTATGTTGGTTTTGGTGACAGGTTACGACGCTTTGCTCAAGTAAAGCCATTTGCATCCCCAACCAGCTTTACCTGAGCAAGAGCTGGAGTTTGAGGTTTGACTGGGAACATTCAGCTGGTCTAATATACAGTAATAGTGACCTGAAAGGCTACCCTCCTCATCCAGTTTTCACCCAAAACCAAAAGTTTGCATTCATTGAACAGCAGCGGGGGCTGCCCCGTACCAGTCCTGCCCTGGCTGCACTGGATACCGTGCGTACGTTGCCCTGATGTCTGTCCAGAGGATAGGTTTAGATCTGTGGCGATGGTTGAAGTATTTACAGGTATTTGCAGCAGTTATTTACAGTACTTCTGCAGACTGCAAGCTGATTTTCTCTTCCTCCACTCCTAGTCAATCTGGCGTGGGCTTCTTTAGCGAGAAGGGCCGTATATTGAAGTGCCTGCTCAGCTGGCTCACCTGGGGACAAGGCAGACAGGTTAGCGAGGCTCGGAGAGACGAGGAGGAAAGCAGGCAGAGCACCAGACCGCTTCCCTGTACAGCCGACAAAGCCTCTGCTGCCTTCATGCACCCGCTTTCCCCCACACTGCCCACCCTACACGCTCCCCATGGGTGCAGCCGATCTGGACCACAGCCTCCGTCTTGTGCTACGGGGCCAGCCAGGCTGCCGTGCCCAGGAGCCAAGCCCTGTCCCTGGTAGCCCGACGCTGGGGTCGGTCGGACGCGTGGTCCCGCAAGGTGCAGCCCTGCTCCCTTCCCAAGTAACACCCTGGTCTATCCGGGAGTGGGCTCACCTCCGTTCCTGCCCCGAGTCCAGGCATGCAGGATTTCACCTCTCTGCCTCTCCCAGCAATATTTTTATTATTTTGCTTAAATTAATTTGATCATCTCAGGTATCCATATGAAAAAAATCACTCCCTGATTCAAACTGGGGGTCAGGTACTTTGCATTGACCATGACGACAAACATAGGAGGGTTACAGTGAGGAGGGGAACCCACCACCAGGTTTTGGATAATCAGGCTCCTTCTACACCCGCCTTTGCAAGAAGCTTTCACCACGTTTTGAGGACATGAGAAAACCACAGAGGACTGAGAGCTGCACCAGGAAACGAGCTCTCAGGCATGGTTCGGAGACTGCAGAGAGGAGGATAAAACGGATGGGGTGGCACCAGCATCCAGTGACCACAAGGTAACCGTCGCTGCAGAACCAAGAGTGAGCAGGGCTGAGCAGCACCAGAGGCTGAGCTGGGCACAGAGTCAGGGCAGAGGGTTTATTCCTAATCATGACTCCCAAATTCAGAGCGGTTTGGGATTATGTCCCACTCACAGAGCCTTAAAAGGCTCTTCAGCTCAAAGTTTCTTTAATCCTGGAAGAGGAGACTGCACAGATGGGCCCTTGGAAAGCTGGAGGTGGGGAACGAGGGGAACACAAGCTGAGGGGAGCAGAGCACCGAGAAGCTCACTGCAGGGGATGGGCAAGCCTGGGCAGGAGGATTACACCATCCGGTCAGTCCCCATCTCCAGCTATGATTCCAAGACCAAATTTATTTAAGCTTCTTAGCTATTCAAATCCTTCTTGCATAGAAGCCTCATTACACTAATTGGAAAGACAAGACAACCTGGCTATTACTTCTTTGCTGTAGTTACAGTTCCGACTCGGCCCTGGGGGCTCCACATTAAAGCTGGGGTTCCCAGGGGACAGGGCTTCCCAAGGAGGGTACAGCAGTCAGCTCCGCAGGGGACATGGGGTCCCATGCTCTTGTCCCTCAGGAGCTTCCTGGGGCATCTCTAATGGGACTCGGTCTCATCCGAGTTTGTTTTCCCTCTTAATCAAAACTCAGTGAGTCAGGCAGAGCTGGCACAGAGCAAGGGGAGCAAACTGGTCCCTGGATCTCTACACAGCCCTTGCAGCTGGGGAGAAGGCATCGCAGCTGCAGCATCCCCATTTTCCCTGGCAGGGATAAGCCCCTTCCATCCCTGCTCTCCCAGTGACTCCACACAGTGAGGCTGCAGATTGAACTCATCAACCAAAGTAACACCAACAGCAGTTTAACTTTTTCTACTAAGCCTCCCAGCACTTCTACTAAGCACTCCTGCCCGATGCGTGAGCTGCCCTTCCCACTGCCCAAGGGTGCGGGTCACCCATGCTGGCTTACATCTAAGCTGGTCACTAAGCTGTAGCTGCAGCCAGGATGAGTTAAACACGGCAGCGGAGATGCAAGCACTTGTTTCAAACTAATCTCTGGTACAACAGCCCCTCATCACATCGTGTGAAGCTTGCTTCAAACTCGCACAACAGCCCGCACAAGCCTCTTGCAAGGAAGTCAGCTCAAGTTCCGTGTGGTCACAGACAGCAGGACACAGAGCTGTTCCCACCGACATTCCCATTTTTAAGCAGAGTATTCTCTGCCCAAGACAGCAGCAGCACCCAAAGCAAGCCTGCAGCCAGAGCACGGCAGCCAAGCCCGAAGCCCACATGCCGAGTTCACCTACCACGACCACTCCGTAGTGGATGTGTGCAAGGGTGAGGAAAGCAGTTAACAAGTAGAGGAGAAGCGTTTCGCTCTTCGGTGCGAACCCGGACATCACCACGAAGAGCACCGCTGCTATGGGGAGCAGCATCCAGTTCAGAGGCCGACAGCGTGTGCTGCTCATCTGACAGACGATCAGTTGGCACTGCAGGAAGAGAAAGCTGTCAGAGCTTGCGTCCAGTATTGACTCTGCAAGCCCAGAGCTGCCCGCAGCGCAGACAGGATGGTCACACATGTACGTGTGCCGATCATCTGCATGCACAACTACCGTCACGCAGTCTCCTCGACTTTCTCACTCAGGATCTTTCTTTGCACTAAAATTCCTCGTGGGGAAAGGCAAAGCCTCGTGGGGCAGGAAGGTAATAGGGAAACAGGCATCAAGGGCGTCTTTAAAAGAAAACAGAGTTCCCTTGAGCTGACCGAGCCTTAACAGTGTTATCTGCACGATCAGCAGAAAATCCTGCCAAGCAGCAGCGTGAGCGGCTGGACCCAGGGCATGGACACCCAGAGCTGCTCAGTCACACATCTGAGGCGGCAAGCAGAGGTGCTTTCGTTAAGGTCTCAAGCAAGCACAGATGCAATATGCAGCTAAATCCGATTTTGACAAAAGCTTTAGTCCCCCACATTTTAGGTTTATCCCAAAAAAGGACGCAGGAACTCCTCTCGTATTAGCAGTTTGCTATTCACAACACAGAGGGTGCATGACAGTGTAAACCCACGCAATTGAACTAATTCTGTAGTTTCTCAAGAGTGAGAGCTGCAGCACAAAATTTGCAAACCCTAAACCCTGTCTACTTTCCTGTTTGTTCTTTCAATCACAGTAAAATAGAAAAGCGGTGAAGTTAATGTTCGCATCTCCCTTCTCTCCTCACATTTGAGCTGGTCTTTTTCTTCCTGCCTCCCAAGTGTCCTGGCAGGCTTCACACTCCCCAGGAGAGAAAGTGGAGCAGAAAGCAAAAGCTGCTTACAGAAATGTTAGCGAAGGCTGTTCCCACCATGAAATAGAAGAGCCTGGGATGGACTTCCAGGATGTCTGTCGGGGACACGAAGATCCACGTGGTGCAGAGCAGGAACAGCAACACTGGGGATACCAGTGGCAGCATGATTTCATACACAGAGTGGTGCTTCAAGGTGTTATTTTTATAGGCCCTGAAACGCAAGCAAAGAAATGAAAATACATGGAACCACAGCTGAGAAATACCTGGTCCCTGCCTTCAGCAGAGGGCTGCAGAATCTCATCGGCCATTCTGCTATTCCAAACTGCTGGTACCAGTGATAACCATGGTCAGACAAGGAAGATGCACACCTTCACTGTTAACCCAAAAAACTCCTGCATTACAGAAGCACCTGGCTGGCTGGCTCTCTGGGCTGTGACCAACAGGACAAGACTACAAAAGCTGGGGGCCCTCCTGCAAGACCCTGCTGAGCAGGCTGCCAGCCCACTCCTCCCAGACCACCCGGCAAACTGGGACCTTCTGGTGTGTCAGAGCCACTTGGCCACACTGGAAACAGTTGTCTGAAAACTACTAAGGAAACCAAGTTCTAAGAGGCTTTGGGGGCTCTTGCAAAGGTGCTAGTGGAGGGAAGGAGACCTGAGGACAGAGAAACTTACTTGTAGAAGTTATAGAGGCTCATTGGCAGCGTCACAGTGAGCGCACAAGCTGGAAGAGAAAGAGCCGCGTTATTGCCCCATGACAGAGGGAGACCATCACATGCACCCCACGCACGGGCAGGTGCTTGTGCTCTGGTTTAAGTTGCTTGCAACAAAAATAGCTCAGAGGTGCACCAAGAATAGCTCGGCACGTTTAAAAGTAGGTGTTCGTAATTCTGGTTTGAGAGCTGTAATTACAAGTTAAAGTCTGCTGTAAATTAAAGATACTTCACATTTTAGAAGTTGCATTAAGGAGCCCAGTATTATGCTTTAAACAGTTACAAAGTTTAATTACAATACTGTCTTTAATGAGACATGAGGTGAGTTCAAACTCCACAAGTGAGGTGGCTGTGCACAACAGAGTTTCCAGCTTTCGTAACAAAGCCAATTTGCTATTTCTCCCGCTGTGAGGAAGCACTTTCAGTTCCCATTGTGCAAAAAAATTCTTGTCATTTAACTTGACAAATGATACAAAAGTCTAAGTAATTTTGAAATTCTAGACCCCAACAGGGCACATCATCCGCTACACTCAGACCCGTGACAGTCTATCACAACTCCTTCTGTGTTTATCTAGCAGTAGGTACTTTAACAGAGCTGTAAATATTCCTGCTTTTAACAACCCAACTCCTGTCCAAGAGCACAAACCCAGCCAATGCAGGCATTGTGCTCTATTTTTCATATAGGAAAACTGCATTTATTATTCATATGTTAAGTTATACGACTGCCAAAGGAAAGCTCAGAATATCCACCTGATTAAGAAAAGTGCAAGCATAGATTTAACACAATTCAAGACACACTGACTTGAAATTAAGTAGCTACAATTAACCCCTAAAGAAAGGGACATAGAATAAGGAAAACTGAACTAAAAAAGAACTTCTGAATAAGTCAAATTTCATTAAGCAAAGACAGCTCTCCCCAGCTAAGCTTCACCTGCATTGCTCCCTCCTTTGCAGCGGCTTGTTCTGACTGACCACTGGAGAGAAAGGTTGGGCTTTTATTTAAATTTTTTATATATTTTTTTTTTTAATTTTCAGGTGGGTGGATGGAGGGCAGGATCCCCAAGCAGCAGAGTGCTTTACCGCACCTGCGTGGCTGTAAACTCCCTCCTGCAGCAGCCCCAGGCAGCACTTGGGCTCCGGGTCCTGCCCCGGCCGTGCCACGGGGCAAGACGGAGCCCCAAGGAGCAAACCCAGCACATTCAGCAAAGAGCCCCAGCACCGAGGGGTCCTCGCTGGCCACTGGCTCCCAGCACCCACCTCCATACGGGGCCGTGTTTTACCCCCTAAAAACCCCACAGCTCTCGTGAAAACAAACTGGGCTTCCCCGGGGCAATGCAATGCCCCACGGCCCCAGCACTCGGGCAACGCAGCTACTCAGAGGAGACGTATTTTCACGTACTTGCGGGTCCTCGGCAGGAGGGAGTCTCCTGTTTGGCACCCAGGGGTCGGTGCTCAGCTCCAGCACCCCGGTCCCCAAGCAGCAGCCACAACCCTCGGCCGCTCTTGTCTGCCCACTATGCTGCTCCAGGCCAGGAACCTTTTTGTGTCTGCCCACACAAACCCTTAGCCCCAGGTAGGCAGCACCGGGGCTGAGCCCCTGAGCAGCAGCATGCACCTATACCCTCAGGGTTGGCATGAAATTTATCTGAGACACGAGTGCAGCACCCCGCTTCCTTGCTCTTTTGGTCAACACAGACCCAGGCAGATTGGAGTTAACTGCTCCAAAGCAACTATGCAGAAGACAAAAATACTCTGAAATCCTGGGAAAGGGCAGGCTGCAAGAACACCCTGAATTAGTCACTTCAATAACAGCCTACAGGAGCTTTCATTACAGCAAACAGAACAGCACCATCATATAATTAAGACATTGGGTTTCATTAAAAAGGTGGAGTTTAAAAGACAGGCTTCAACATGGAGTTTCTTACCAATAATCATTGCAGTGAATAGGTCTCTATATAAGAAATTAAACAGGAAAGGTGCATACCAGGCCTCAACTCCCACAATGGCTGTCACTATGTAGACAATTGAAATGGTCTGAAAGAAAGCACAGAACAAGCGGGCGTGAGCAACCGGACAGGCAAATCCAGCAGCACCCGACCCGGCAGCACGACGCATATGCCAGGCAGCTGGAGGGAAAGGCAGCTCGAGAAGTAGGCTCTAAGCTACTTCACATTCAGTTCTCCCCAACGGCAGGAAGGAGACAAATTTAAAAAAAAAATTAAAAATCCTCAAACATCCCGTGTTACGAGACCAGGTCTAATAAATGTAGTAGCTGAGCTGCTGAGAAGGATACGACCAGGAGCTGCCCTCGAGGCAGAAGCAAAGATGCCCTTGCACAGCTTGAACTCACAAGACGCTTGAAGCATGAGAGAGAGGTTTTATACTACAAATTGCAGTGACCTGGCAGGGTTTGTGGGGGGACTCTTTCTTATCCATCTGCTGAAGCAACTGCAGTGCAAAAGATACCAAGGGATATTTCCATTTTAATAGCAACCCTGAAGCTGGGGGAAGCACGCTGCAGGGTAGCTTAGCCCTCTACCCCCTGCCTTTCCGCAACAGGCAGAGATCTGAAAGCATTTGGATTAAACAATGGTTTTGCAGAAAGGGGTCAGAGCATAGTCAGAGGGGACCAGCTACAGTCTCCTTTTACCAGCAGAGATGATTACTGCAATTAATGCAGCTGCATTAACTGAACTCTCCTTCCAGCTTGTTGCATTTCCCATCCAGCATCTGACAAGTCAGAAGATAAAGGAGCAGCGTGTGCTGCACGGTGCCGGGCGACTGCAGGCTGGTGAGGAAGGACAGCTGCCAGCAGTAAAGGGGAACGGTATCGTCCAGAGCTTGCTCCCAGTTCTGTCAGGCTCTTCAGAAAGAGCTTCCTGCAGAGAAGTCCTTAGGGAGAGACGGACGTGTCGACGTACCACAGAGTCCATCACCATCAGTCTCAACATCGACTGCCCATTTACCAGGGTACAGAGGGGCACCTCCCCAGGGACCTTTGCTCCAGGCACAGTGATTAACATGCCAATTGGTTACTCCGCTACATTTTGGCACACATCTTGCTAGTGCCAAAAGGCAGCCCAAACTTCTAGACTTGAATTTACATGTGCTGGTATAATGCAACTAACTAACTACAGCAACGATTTAGGTGGCCAAAACATGCATGTTAGGAGAGCAGAAACCAGGCAGAGGAAATGCAAAGCAGTACCATCAAATCACAGAATGGTTTGGTTGGAAGGGTCCTTAAAGCCCATCTCATTCCAACCCCCTGCCACGGGCAGGGACCCCTCCCACCAGACCAGGTTGCTCACAGCCCCATCCAACCTGGCCTTGAACACCTCCAGGGATGGGGCAGCCACAGCTTCTCTGGGCAACCTCTGCCACTGCCTCACCACCCTCACAGTGAATATCCATTCTTCAAGCCTCATTTTTTGTGGAGAGTCCATCTACAAAAGCTGCTCCAAACAAAATAAAGACTGCACCACACAAACCTCCTTGGATTTAACGGTTTTGAGCAGTCGAACTCTACTGCCGCATGACCCCAGCTCATTAAAGCAATTACAGCCCAAAGTCACGCAAGCAGCCTTGGAAAGCTCTCCTCCTCCTCAATGCCTGCAGACAGGCTGAAGACGCCCACCTCCAGAGAGCATTGCAGTGACCGACGTACAAAGGCTCTGGACACGTAGCAGAGCTGCATGCATCCCTCGCACACGTTGGCGGGCACTACTGCACCCCAGGCACACGAGCAGTTTATTGAGCTTCTGCCAAAGCCCAGCAGCAGCTGCGGCGTGTACTTACCACCTGGCTGATGTCATATCCCCAGGGCAGGAAGAGAATCCCCGTGTTATACTTCTCCCAGTGGGAGAGGATGAATGAAAACAAGACCACCCATAAGAGGAGGTAGAGAACGAAGACACTGACACCCGTGGAACCCCGTCCAAAGGTGGAGTAGACTGTCACGACAAAGTACACGCATGCCCAGCTGTCCAGGCCATGATCAAAGAGCTCTCCCAGGGGTGTGCTGGAGTTGGTCCGGCGAGCCTGTTTCCCATCAACACCATCTGGGAAGAGAAGAGGGAGAGATGGGGAGTTTTGCTGGACACTCCCACGCAAAGCAGTGGGCCAGTTTGTAGGTGACAAAGCGCAGACAGCCAGCAAAGAGCAGCTTTCACACCTCCATCCTCTAATGGAGAGTGTGCTTCCCACCCCCTGCTCTATTTGAGACTGAAGAATGCAATAGTCTGACAAGATCATATTTATTGAAAGCAGACCAAAGACAGAATTTCACAATTCGTCTCAAAGTCAGTTCCAGCACCCTCCTTTCACATCAGCTGCTCTGGGACAACTTCCTTCTATCCACTCCACAGGGCAGCTCCCAGAAACCACTCCAGCAGACCAAGCAGCAATTGGATTAGGGCATGGCAAAAGCACAAAATCAAAAATTTCTCAGCGGGCTCGGAGAGAAGACAACACGTAGCTGCAGGATGAACAGATGACAGACACAAACCCCCACAATCAACTAGCTGAAGTCTTACCTAACGTATAGGCAATGAAGTTGAGGAGACCCACAAGGACCCACACTCCGTTCGGAACATGCTGGTGATCAGGAGCTGCAGAGATCGGAAAGACCCAAGTCAGGCCAGCTCAGTACGTACTGTCAATGGGTTTATTTTGGCACAAGAGGCACCGCAACAAGGACCGGCAGCTCACCAAGACAAAGCATCTACACAACTCAAACAGTGAAACTGAGATGTTAGCTTTCCAGGAGGGGATGGCAGAGCTGTTCCACAACGGCACGTGAAACCAGGTCACCGAGGACTTTGCTTTCCAGGACATAATCGTCCTCTGTCCTCAGCTCCCCAAAGTCACAGGATGCAAGAACTGGTGATGGCAGCTAACAGCTCTAGCCCAAATGCATGCCACGGAAGTATGTGCAGATCAGACTCTCCCCAACCACTGGCTCACAGAGCATCAAGTAGAGCTTCTTTGAGGTGTGGCAACACCCTGACTCTGCAGAAACACGTCAGGATTCCCTGCCCAGTCTCCAGTTTGCATCTTGCCAACTGAAACAGAGCTCTCCTTAACATCTCCACCTCCTCCAGCACGGTCTCGGCAGATAGCCAGCTTAGCCGTCTGCAGCTCAGGGAGCCCAAAGGTGCGTTTGAAAAAAAGCAGGAAGAGGCACGGCTTCTTGGCAGCAGCCTCGCAGGAGGGCACATGGAGGTGTCCTAGGGGAAACAATGATTCCATGAAATGCCATTTCCCGTTTCCTTACAGCAGCACAATGGTGTCTTTCCAGCACCAAGTGGAGGGCTTCACGTCTACAGAACCATCCAACGAGAAGGGAAGGCACAAGCTTCTGGAGGCCTCGCCAGTAAAATGAGAAGTTCTCTTTCCAAGCAGGACATGCACAACACGTACGTAAAAGCGTCCCAAAGCATGAGCTTCACCATCCTTTTGGCAGAGCCCAACTTTCTGGACATCTGATGTCCTAGGGATGCTCACATTGAGCTTCCTTCCCCGACCTACTGTCAGCTTTTCTTCCTGTGGCTCACGGACCAAAACACAGCCCAAATCTTGGATAACAGCCACTGATGCCACCCAAGCTTGTGAAAGCCTGGGATATCGAGAACAGTACTTGTCTACCTACCAACAAAGGCAATCCCAAGAAACCAGTATTTTTCCCACTTAACTGCATTTTGATGATTGGCCCAGTTTTAGAAGAACCAGATGAACTCTTCTGAGCAACCTAAACCAAATCTCGCAGGGGCAAAGGGAGAGAAAAATACAGAGGAAGCTATAGATCAGTGACTGAGAGTTATCATGCTGTGTTAACCCTGGGACACCCCCATGAGGAAGGGGACACAATTGAACCTTTGAATTCACGAACAGATGAACGTGGGTACTGTTAAAAACGTCAAAGCTGTGCATATCCTTGCCTTATGCAGAATGGTGAAACTGGGAAAGAGGATTTTGCCTTTGTTAGTCCAAATGTGGTGCCGGCATATTTTTGCAAGTGGGATGCAAAGAACGAGGCTCTACCTGCTGACTTCATGGAAGCAGAGTTTCCCACATTACCCTGCTAGATTTTAAAATAAGGGCACTGGGTTCTTGTCTGCTCTGTAGGCAGAGTCAATTCATACTCAAGATTTCGGTTGTTTCCTCCTCCCTCACCCGCACGCTGCCAGCCAGGCTCACATCCACCCAGTAGCCAGAGGGAAGGTGTTGTATTTGGACAATTCCTCATCATGAAACCCAGCAAGTTCAGCCCCTCAACTCTGCTCCTCCTCTGGCACAGCCACCTGCCTCTGGGAAGGCCCACACTAAGAGGCCTTATCAACGAGCATCAGAAGTCACGGCAAAGGAGGTGACAGATTTCACTGCTCCGATGCTTTGCATCCAAACAGGAACAGGCAGCCTTACCAGAAGCATAAAAGTCAGGGTCGAAGTATGCCATGAGGAAGAAGTTGAAGACAAGCAGCAGGAAGCCAGAAAACGTTATCAAATTTGGGGCCAGCCAGGTAGGGAAGATCTACGGGAAAGCAGTAAAAGAACACATGAACTCATTAAAACATGTAATAAGGACCACGGGCTGCTCCCAGCCACAGAAGAGACCTGGTTACAATCGTCTGGGCATTAGACAGCACTGCTTAGTCACATCTGGCATACCATGGGGCAGCAGGAAGCTTTAGGCTGCGATGCAGTGAGCTCGGGGCAGGCTGCAGGGTGGAAGGCAGCGCCCTTTCTAATTAGTTGCACTACAAACGAAGCAGGGCTTTTCGGCCGACAGTTTTACAGAGGAGACTTTGTGGTGACTGGAGTTTTGCTGTCCCACTCAGGGAAGGATGAGGTCTCACCTTCACTATCGTGTTCCAGAAGGGATGCATGACGTACAGAGACAGGGGGTTGCTGTCCACGGCACTGTACTGTGAGCGACAAGGGAAAAAACAAAAAACAATAGTCAGGGCTCCACCAACAGTTGCAAAAAGCCAGGGGTACTGAATATTGAGCTTTTTGTGAGGACACCCGCTACCCAAGTCTTGGCACTGCAAGAACTCTTGGGTTAAGGATGAACTCTCACCAGGGATGGTGCTGGACAACCCGAAAAGCACCCACCAGCTCCAGAGACCCTGGCCACGGACCCGCAGAGGCAGCTCTCAGGTGCACATCTCGTGTCTGCACCCAATCCTTCCCCTCCACAGGGAGCAGCCCCACGAGAAGAGCAGGTAGCATGCCCACCACAACCATTTTAGGAAGGCGGGAAGAGCCTCAAGGACATGCTACCTCCTCTGCAGCCAACGCTCCCTCCAGACCCCCGCGCCCCGATGTCCATGCTGCACGCCTGGTAGCACTCTTCACAGCTCGGAGAAGTGACAGTCCCACGGCCCCAAGCACCCACACCATGGGACCGACCCACCAAAGACAGCTTGGGGTGTCCCTCTAGACCCCCCCTTGGGGTGACCCTCTAGAGTCCTGCCCCACAAGACGAGCAGGACCAGAGACCTTCTCGGCTCAGCACCCAAAGGTGCCATGCAGAAGGGCAGGACAAGACTCCCCCACCAACCATGAGAGCTGGGGCCACTCCTGCAGCCCCGCTGGCCTTCAGGCCCCTTGACTCTCACATCCCTGCATCCCTTTTGGCAAAAGGGATTTGCTGTCCTCCCACTGCAGTAGGACAGTGATGAGCCCCCTTGGTGGGGTCCCCAAAATGGGAGAATCTTCTCCGACGGCCAGGATACTAACAGGGAGCTTCACTTCTGCGCTGACAGCTCTGAGCGACCTGGACAGAACCAGTGACCGACCCCAGAGGTCCTGCACAAGAGCTGGCGTGCTTCAGCCAAGGACTAAGCCCACTGAGATGGCAGCTATTGCTGTCTCACCCATCTCCAGTCACTCAGAAGAGATCTTCTCCTCCCAGAAAGAGACCAGATATTTATGAGCAAGGTCTTCAACCCCCTCCCTAGTCCTGCAGATGCTCCAAAATACCACATACACCACCACACATCCACAGGTATCTCCGAATCCCACAGATCCCACCACGGTTTCAGGCACGGAGGGTCATTTGGCACTAAAAAGAGATGCAGAGGTACCAGCTTCCCAGTGCAGCCACGCAGGTGACCTGGGCTTGTTCATGGGCACCACGGGACATGGGGCTCCCAGCCCCACGGCAGGAGGTGGGGACAGAGACTGGGACCAGCAAGGGAGCAAAGCGACTGTAGCAGAACAGGCAACAGATTCCACTCTTTGGAGGTAGGACTCATGTCATTTTTTCTTATTCAGTTAGGGCAGAGCAGTTTGGAGCAGTTGCCCGCTGACCTGGTGAAGGATCAGCATCTTGCCCTTTGCCTGTGGCAGCTCGGGGAGCTGGAGTTTGCATTTCCAAAGGGGGAGGATTGGCAGGTGAACACCAGGAGGTCCGTGGGTACCCCACGCAGGACGGGTCTCAGAGGGCTCCTCTCTGTCAAGGAGCTGAGATTTCTGCAGAGGCAGCTGCTGCCCTTGGGAAACAAGGAAGAGCGCTTGCCCCTCAGCCCACTGCTTTCAGATCATTTGAGGTTGCTGGGGTGTGTATGTCGTGGGAAAAATAAAAACAGAAATAAAAATGAAAGACCTAGACAAGCCATGAAACAGTTTCCAGTTAGAAAGTTAAAATTTGACATTATTTCGCTCTCAAGAGCACCACAAGCTGCTAGCTTCTCTTCAGCTCACAGCCCCTTCCTAGCAAAGGTTACTCTGTCTAAAGTCCTCTTCCCCAAGTAACACTGATAAGAATCCCAAGAAAAATTTCATAGGCTACCAAACTCCTAGGCTC
>NW_009634092.1:20667-22386 GCF_000690535.1 Cariama cristata
GCCCACCCGCCCACCCACCCGTGGTCCCCATGGTCGGGACAACACCCCTGCAGCTCCCCAGCATCGGCACCTGCCACCACCCCACGCAAGTCTAATCCCAAGCCTACGCGCAGGGTTATGGAAAGCTATCAAAGCCTCCACCCTTCCTGCACCACCATGGACACAACCTATGCACTCCCCGAGATAAGGGGAGTCTGGCCGGCAAAAGGAAACCCATCAGCCAAGAGCAGCTCCGGGTCCTCACCCAGGCCACGGCCTTGAACTAGCCACCGGCTCTGCACCCACGGCTTGTTCCTCTCCTTGGCTGGAAAGCCCAATTTCCCTGGAAGCAGTCCGTCCGTTTCAAAAGCTGGGAAGAAAGTGGTGGGAAAGGACAAAGCAACACCCTACAAAAGAGATGCCAGCACAAGGAATGGGCACCGGGTCTCGCCGGGCTCTGAGCAGAGAGGCTAAGAGCTTACAGTATTTGTTCCTAACTGGGTGAATCCCATCCTTGGCAAGCGTTTCTGTACCCCCACCAGCTCTTCCCTGCCCTCCCCATGACAAATCAGTCCGTCTCGCTGGGGGTTAACCCCAGTGCTTACACCCCCATGCCAGCAAGCCCGTAGGAGCTGCGGAGCAAGCAGCAACAAAACCCTGAACTCAAAGTCGTACAGAGGCGAGGTTTAAGCCGCAAGGAATTTCCACTCCAGCTTAATGCAATTTCAGGGGACAGAATTCCAAATGCTTTACGAGATAATAGGATTTGAACCACTGGTTAGGGGAGGACGAGAGCTGGAGACTGATTAAATCTCATTATCCCCAAAACAGCCTGGAACAAGACAGATGCAACGCTCGGAGCAAGGCAAGGGAAGCGCTCTGGACTTTCTCTGCTCATGTTTGTAAGGTACCTTGAGGAAGCTTCCCCAGGCCCATGTCCCGGGAAGCTTTCCCCTCTCCCCCAAAGGCTAGGGATAATAGTCAATAAGCAGCTTTTCCCCTTGGTCACACATGTTCCCATCTTGCTTGCAGAACTCCAAGACCTGGAATGACCCATTTCTCGGGGAGAGGGAGGCTGTTTTGCCGAGGTTTGCCGATACAACCACCCCAGCTTCAGCCGGTCTCCCAGAGGGATGCTTCTTTGCCTGCTGAGCAAGGCAGGTAGGTGCTCTGCCAGCTCAGAGGACACCAGCGGACCAAAGGGACCGAGCTGGGGCTGGCTCTGGCGCCAGGCTGCCTGCCACCCTAAGGGACGGCACTCCTGGGCAGCCAGGACAGGGCTGCCTGCCCAGGATAGCCGCCTGCCAGAATACCAGTAACCTGCCAGGCATCTTCAGAGACAGAACACAAAAACATCCACCATGCCCAGCCTCCCTGTAACTGTTTTTCATCACCTGGTTTCCTTCCTACAGAGAGTCCACCTTTTTACCTTTTGGCACCGGTACGAAGGGTTTCCCAACCTGCACGGCACGCGAGCTCTCCGCTCCGCAGGGAACAGCAAGCCAGCAGCACTGTTGGGGACGCTGGCAGCAGGCAAAGGAAGAGGGACAGGCAAGGACAGGCAACATGGGCACAGTCATGACCTCCTCTGGGTGCACGGCCTCTGCGTGGTCAGAGCTGGAAGCAAAGCAAGCCGTGGAGATGCTTCACTTGCGGTTCGCTCCTCTGGCCACTCGCCTTCCAGCCCACACCGTGGGAAGAGAGCAGGTCACGCCATGCTGGTGACAGAGGCAGCAGCCT
>NW_009634092.1:22417-34985 GCF_000690535.1 Cariama cristata
AAGGAACCCCTCAGCCAGGCTCCTCGTCCCTCCAGGGCCAACGCTTTTGGAGACTGACGTTCCCAGAGACATACAAGCTCAGGATCTGTCTCAGTCTGCCTGTTCGTACATGCTCGTGCCTTGGAGCGAAGCGGAGGAAGGGGCCTGACAGCCCCCGGCTGCGGCATGGGGCTCGTACCCCTACTCAGCTGCCACAGTTGCTCCGATGAAACACTCGCCAGGCTACAAATACAGCGGTGTTTTAGCTCACCACACACGGCACCGGCTCTGTCATTCACCCACCTCATCCTCACTGCAAATTAGCATCACCTTTTCCATTTGGGATCCCCACGCATTGGTCTAGTGACTCACGCATGTGACTACTATCCTTCTCCAAGTCATTTTTCTGTTGTGACCAATGACTACCACCGGCCAGGACTCTGATTCTCCCTCATTTTCAGGGAGAGAAGGCCAAAGGAAAAGTGCGAGCGCACGGAAGGATCTCCTATGCCCCAGAGCCTCCTTCTCAAAGCAGACAGGCACTTGTAAGGGGTCCTGCTCTAAAACAGCACCGTGCCCGCAGACACCGCTGCTCCTCACAACCGCAGGAAGGAGCCGACCCAGCCCAGACAGTCCCCTTGGCATTTGGTTTTAAACTCTTCTTAAGAAAAGAGCAAAGCCAACTTTGCACAACAATCTTAGCACTCGCACCACGCAGCGGCAGCCTCCCCAGTGCCCCGTCCATGCCAGGACAGCCACGGGATCGCTCAGCCCCCCAGCTTGCTCCATCCAGCCCCCCCACGGGGGCGCCAGGGGCCCCCCAACCAGCCGGCAGACGGTCTCGGTGGCCACAGTGCCATTGTGGGCGCAGCGGCGAGCTGACTGGAGTCGTTATGAGATTTAGAGACACGAATGGCTCATACCGCTTAAAAACAACACTAATCATGCAACCAGGATGTTTCTGGAAGATCCAATTATGTGTCCAAGGAAAGAAAAAAAATAAAGATCTATAGCCAGATTCTACTAACAGCCTTCCTGTCCAGAAAAACAATTCCACTTTTAAGTAATCTGGTTACCCGGAGCCAGCGGCAGACCAAACACTGTCACAGGGGTGCCCTGGGCACACCAGTGCCGAACACCCAAACGGATCTGGGGTGGGCTGGGGCAGGACAGCACTGGGGGCCCGGGCACCTGCACCAGGGCCAGCAAGCAAAGATGGATTTGCACGCCCCATTGTGCTCACAGGTGCTCCGGCAAGGTCCGCACGGCCACGAGGCCACGTTTCACTGCTTGCACTGGCAGCAGGAGCAGGGCAGAGGAAGCCTCGGCAGAGCAGCTCCAGCAAGTCCATGAGGCTGTTTCTTATCAATCTCCCTCAGTACGAAGAGGGCACAAGGCTAAGAACCTTCTCCCATCAGGCTCGAGATAAGCCAGGAGGCAGCAAACTCGACAGACCCCAGCAATCGTAACTGAGCAGAGCCGTGGCAGTGCAAACAAGTCACGTTTGCACTATGCCCACACTCCGCTGATGCACGAGAAGTCACATTGTGCTTTAATGGTACTTATTAACTCGAGTCCTGTTTATCTTTTCTAAGGTCATTTCTCAGCTGGCATAAG
This sequence comes from Cariama cristata, assembly GCF_000690535.1. Taxonomy (NCBI): domain Eukaryota; kingdom Metazoa; phylum Chordata; class Aves; order Cariamiformes; family Cariamidae; genus Cariama; species Cariama cristata. Next base: position 24,014 of record NW_009634092.1, read on the forward strand.
AATGGAGCAGGTTGGCAGTGGTAAACCCACAAGCACCACATCAGCCGACGGGTCTGGCTCCCACCGCCAAGAGCAGGCAGGGTGTTCGGTCTGCCTGCCCCGCGGCACGGCACGGAGGGACTGTCCCGGCAGCCGGCAGGGACTGCCCGGCAGCGCAAGCTTCAATGCCAGCATCGCTTCCCTCCTCCTGCCTGTTTTTCACCATGCAGGTTTTAGACATTTAGCAATTAAAGACACTTCTAAACATAGCATGCGGGGGTCTCGGCAAGGTCAGAGCCCTTCTCCTCCAAGAGGAACTAACACACTGAGCAGAAGCCTCCTTCCCATTCCCCAAGACCCATGGGATGTGCAAATCCATTGAGAAAACCAGATTTCTGCCCTGCCAACACTCTCTCACATTCAGAGCCTCAGCTCTCACTGGCACCGCCTGGGAGATTGTCCCTGCCTTCTGTAAACATGGACATGGGACCCCTCCACCAGAAAAGCTGATGGTGACGAGCATCGGGGAGAAGCCTGCCCTTTGCCACAGCTCAGGGACAGAAGAGGTGCTGATGACCACCAGCACGGAGGCTGCGGAGAGTGCAGCAACAGCCCCGCTCTGGCAGGAGGAATCGGCTGTGGGGAGAGCAATGCTTACCGGGCCAACAGCTCTACCTCAGAGCAGAGGTACTGCAGAGGGATACAACAAGCACGCTTGGATGCAATGCATCAGCAAGTGGCCCAGGCAGAGCTGATATGCAGCACATCTCCACCCAGCCTAACCCAGCCCCAGCCCCTCCACAGCCCCGACTCATCAAATCAGAGAACGGTTTGGGTGGGAAGGGACCTTAAATCTCATCTCGTTCCAACCCCCTGCCCTGGGCAGGGACCCCTCCCACCAGACCAGGTTGCTCACAGCCCCATCCAACCTGGCCTTCAACACTCCCAGGGATGGGGCAGCCACAGCTTCTCTGGGCAACCTCTGCCACTGCCTCACCCCCCTCACCGGGATGAAACTACCCTCAGAGAAGACTCTCCAGCACAGCAGCTCATGAAGAGACCTGGCTGCGGTCACCCCAGGAGCTCACCTTACCACAACCCCCCTGACAGGGAACCTGCACAAGTCGATCCTCAGCTATCTGAGCTCCAGCCAGCTGGTACAGAGGGCTGCAGCTCTGTGCCAGCACCAGGGCCACCCCACGGTGGGACGGAGCAGGCAGCCCGCCCCATCACCCTACTACCGAGTCCTGACCCCATCCCATCACTGTGCTGGCGCTGGGGGAATCATTTCCCCATGGATGTGTAATGTGGAGCAACGCTTGATGTTGATGGCAGGCTTCAGTGAGCAGCCTGCCAATTTCGGCTGCATCTAGGGAGCTCTCTCTGTTTGGGAGCATTAAATATCCATGAATATGGGTCATCGCTGCTTCCGCTACAGTTCGAGGTGGTCAGCTGCAGAAAGGATGCACAGATGGTGAGGACAGGAGTGGGAAAGATGAACCTTCAGGGGCCTGAGGCAGGGATGCAGTTAAAGGAGGATCAGCCAGCGACGAACCTCTGGAGTGGGAATTGAGGGATCAGAGCAGTGACTCTGGGGAGGAAGAAAAGGCAGAAGCAAAAACACACAAACAGGAAAACCCGTTACATTAACACTGTGACAGCCAAAAGACTTTCCTACTGCTCCAGAGCTGTTTGGGACTTTGAAAAAGAGGGTTGAAGTACCTGAGAGGGCGATCAGACTAGACTTGCAAGCCTGCTCCTAATGCCCAAGGAGAACAGAAGGGACCAGGGTGAGCATGGTCGTGCAGCCCGGGCAAGGGAGAAGGCCGCACCCCCTCGGCAGAAAGGCCCCCAGCCACTCGCCATCCCCAGGCATACTTGGACATCCACCTCACGCTCTCCTGAGGGCGTTTAGTCCCAGCAGACTACCCCAAAACCCATTTTCTGCCAGGTCAGCAAGGCGAATTGGGCCCTCCAGGCTGGGCTGCCCCTCACAGAGGCCCCGAGCCAGCGGGGAGCTGCAGACACCCACAAGACCACAGGCCCAGTCTCCTCTCCAGAGGAGAACAAGGCCAGGCAGAACCGGACTGCATCCAGGGAAGGGCTGGGTGTGATGCCAACCCACCACCCAGGAGAGTACACGAGCCAGTGCAAGAAAAGAGAATTCATTACAATCCCTAGAAAAAGAAATCAAGTTGAACTTTTAAGTGTACCTATCAAGGGAAAACACAAGCCCACGCACATCAGGAGATGATTACAGATGAAGCAAGGCACTGCAGGGAAGGAGGAGGAAGACTACCCTCAAGTTTCAACAGAGCCTATGTGAAAGGCACAAATAAACCCTTTTTTTCCAAAGCACGTAACCCTCTACAGCACATAACACACTGCCTCTCTATATCCCTTGTCCTGCCTCTCCACAAAGAGGAAATTAAATTCACAATTAACAGAAAAAAAGATGTATTACTTTGGAAGCCCTGACATCCTGCTTCGTGCAGGACTCGAAGCACAGCAAGCCAGTCAATTATACCAGCCCTAACGACGCGGCCATTTTCTGAGCCAGCTACAGGGAGTGATACTTTAATTTCCACAATGCACTTCAGTTCTCTTCCAAGCAGTCCCAACAGCCAAATACTTGCTGCTAATTAGCAGAGAGTGACTTTTATGATGGAGTTCACTGTAGCCAAGATCCAACACGCACCAATGAACACTGCAGTAAACTTTCAGTGCAATGAAAGAGACCCAAGATGGACTGACAAGCAGACTACGCTATTTTTAAGCGACTGCTCTGCACATCTTCCAACACTGGGCGAGCGCTCCAGGCAAGAGCTGCGACCCGGCTCTTCTCCCCACATGCCGCCCTCCAGCACATGGATAGGGGTCAAACAGTTAAATACACCAGCAGGATTATCGGTGTCACCACCTCAACAACTCCTTCCTTTCCACATGCCTGTGGGCGTTCATGTTGGGACCCCCTATAGAGGTGATATATACAACCATCACAGCAGACCCCAAGCACAACAGCAAAGGAGAAAGGTGTGTGCAAAGATCTATCAGCTATCCAAAGCAAAAATGCAGAGTAAATAACAGATTTTTTTTTTTTTTTTTTAAAGGAACCTGAAGAGCAGAACCTGCACTCTGCTTCCTACTCCTCCACTGCACGCACACCCATGAGAAAGGCAGCTGGTTTTGGCAGATGTCCCCAGCCACCAGGTGGGACGGCAACCTTCTGTTTCAGGTGGGGCAAAGGATGCAGAGGGATGCAGTCAGCTGGGCAGAGTGGGCAGAGCAGGAGTTGCATCCTTCACCCTCACAGCAAGAGAAGAACCAGGAGGGTTCCTGCTGTGGGATGGGACAGGGAATTCACTACCTGCACCCATCGCATATAAAAGCTGCCCAATTCACGCCTTTAAGGGCAGAGACTGCAGTAAAAAAACCCACACAAACAGTAGCGCGGGGCCAAAGACAGCTCCCTCCCCAGAAGGAAGGGTCAGAGAGGTGGTTTGCAGCAGCACAGTACTCGCCCCATGAGCATCAACCAAGCCACCCAGGGAAGAGCAGCCCTGGCCCGACAGTCGTGCTGATGCACCTGCTGTTTGGCAGCCAATACAGCAAGCTGTGTGTCCCCAGGGGAGTCATCTTCTCATACAAAAACCCACAGAGGTTTGAAGTTCCTCCCAGGAAACCTGCAGGACCCCACTGTGCACTGAAGTAGTAGTAGGTCCCCGACCACAAAGGGCTTCATCACTGCCACTGTGTGGCCTAAAACAGAGAGGGTGGGAATCCCCCACCAAAACATGGTTCTGTATCTTTGATATTCCGTAGAGCAAAGGCGACCGCGCAGAAACCAGACCTGCGGCAGCAGCAAACAGCACCCTGAGCTGCCCGCAGCAATTTCAGGATTGTTCAAGATGAAGAAATGCAAACACACAGAGACTAGGTCCGGGGAGTGGAACTAACTCATCACTCATCAAAACCTTACGACACACGTCAGAAGTGTCACTAAAAGCAAGATAAATCCCTTACCTCATCTCGTTACTTAGCACAGAGCAAAAGCTCAGCCAAGGCTTGTGAGCCAGGTCATTTCCAATTAACCTGTAAGCGCTGCTACTGTCCCCTCCAACCACCGCAGCTGGGCAGTTTTCAGACCATGAGAGCTGCAAGGGACACACTAAGCTGGGCAGAGGTTCAAAACCCTGAATTTAACCACAGAACAGGAGAAGAAAGAAGAAAAACCCTTCTAACTTTTGCAGCTGCTCATCTTAGAGGTCACAGAGCCTAGGAGGACTTCTGGACTTCTTTACAGCATCCTCCGCAACACAGCACAGCCGAGCAGCACCTTGGGAAGCTGTGCACTGTTTAAAGGCAGACACACACACTGTCTCAGAGTAATTAAAAGAGCCCTTCGGGAAGGAGTTAAGTGATTCAAAAACAGGGCTCAAGTGCTTCCCCTCCTTCACACCCTTCCTGCTAAGGACCCTGCAGCAGAAGGCAAGCTGTTTGTCTGGGGCTGAGGGCAACCAGCCTTTTAATCACCATGGCCTCAAGCCTCACATCCACATCGCTAGCATCAAAAAGCTTTCCTTTCTGCCACTCTCGCTACCAGTTTTGTTGTTGTGCCGCTGGTCTGAACTGCCGCTGGCATACATTGGTGTCTCTGCTCGGCAGAGGACACCCTGCAGAGATCTCTTTAGGGCTTGTATTTCCAGAGCAGCCTATAAAAGCCTGCCAGGGACAGCTTCCAGCCATCTGCTTCCTGCAGCGCAGCATCTGTAGCCCTGCTCTGCATGGCACTTGAAGTCTGAAGGCAAGAGGATTTCTTGAGGCCGACTGAGGGGAAGAGCACACTCTTCTTCAGGGCAGAGAGGACACCACATGGGACTAGCAGTCCTGCTTCATGCTGTTTGCTTAAGGGACCTATAGAAACTGTTCAATCAACAGCCAAAGCATGATAGATGCATGACTTGTGGATCTGCAGTGCCTGGCAGGCCTGCTGCTGGTGCCAGCTCGGGCTGATGACAGCCCAGGAGATCAGGGGGTCCCACCTGGAGGAAGAAGGGAGCAGAAAAGGGAGAAGAGCATCCAGGGGAAAGTACTTTCCAGAATAAAAAGAAATCCTTTAAGCTAGACGCCTAGCTCTCTGGTGCATCCAGTGCACCAGGTCTCCAAGCTAAGGTCTCATCTGACACTGCAGGACAACCGTGCTTGACACACTGCAAACCCAGTCTGCTGTAGTGACCCTGCCCAGGAGACCGCCGTACATCGAGGGGTGGGTGACCCACGCTGCAGACAGCCCGAGCGTGCCCCGGACTGCGCTGTGCGGCACAGAGCCCTCGGCCACAGGGTAAACTCAGTCAGTCAGTTGCAGCGGAGGAGCCTGCGAGCAGCTCCCACTTGGTCTCAGTGACTGGGCCACCTGCGTGTCCTTGCCTTCATCTAGGAGCGCAGTGAGAAGCTCTCAAGTGAACATTCTTTCCATCTGACACTGGAAATGAGGAATAGAGTTGTCTTCCTGTAAAAAAATCCTATAATAGCTCAAATGTGGGAAATATATTCTATGGACAGGGTTTGCCCAGCATGCTGCGCATGGATCAGAGGCCCATATGATGCTACGCTACCTGGGGTTCCCACCATATAAAAGGGATGTAAGATTACCTATACTAGTCCCTCCTTATCGTGTTAGCTCTAATAAACAGCATTTTAAATGGGGATGTAAGATTACCTATACTAGTCCCTCCTTATCGTGTTAGCTCTAATAAACAGCATTTTAAATGGCACCTTAGAGAGTCCAAGTGCCTTTCTTATTGGGATAACAGACCAGCACCTCCTGGTGCAAAATCTCTGCCATGTACGGACCCACCACAGACTTGCATGCTCTCAACCACACAGCTATGCTCGGTACAAGGTGCCTTCTCCACCCTCAGGAACATGCAGTGGGAGAAGAGCCCTCCTTTCCCAAGGCAAGAGATGTCACCCCTCGCAGTGGCTGCTCTGGGCAGCTCCACACCGGACACACTCAGCAGGAGAGCAAGGCTGGGACTTGCCGGGGTACTTACTCCCCTCTGCCCTGGGAGAACAGAACCAGCTCACAGCAGACGGCCGGCCAAACCCACAGCGAAGTGCAGGTCACTGCAGAGAGAAGCTGGGATGAGCAGCGAGTGCTTCTTCTAGCACCTATCATAGAATCATAGAATCATTATGGTTGGAAGAGACCTCAAAGATCATCAAGTCCAACTGTACACCTGATGCCACCATGCCCGCTAAACCATGTCTTGAAGTGCCACACCTGAACATTTTTTGACTGAGCTACATCCCCACTTGAGCACTGCTGGCTGCTCCCAAGCCTCAGCCCAGCAGGTACGTGGCAGCAGATACCAAAGGGACTTCATTTGACTGCCCACACAGGTAAGGAGACAAAGAACCTCTTCACAAGAGCCACCAGAGAGTAGGCTGCCGCCAGCCTCCCCCGAGCTGCTGCTGGTCCTGTGTTACCCATGGGCTGCTGCCATCACCAGCTCCTGCTCAGGACAGAGGACACAGCAACGGAAGGATTTTAGGGTGCAGGAGTTTTGCTATAAAAGGCACTTCTCAAACCCCAATTCACTTTCCTCTTACTGAGCTCGTACTTGCCCCCAAAGCTTCTGGGGTGAGATGCCAGCCTGTCCCACCTTCGGACCCAAACACGACACGTGTCATTGCCTTCCCTCTCACGTCCCTCCCATGCCACATGTGAGGAGCAGCACTCCCACACCCTCCTTCGCTGGCATTTCCCCCAAACCATTACTCCCGAGGATAACACGTACCCTTAAGGAAAGCCCAAAGTCCAGATGGCACCACGACAGAGGCTCGTACCTGCACTTCCACCCAGCTCACACGGCAAGGAAAACACACGAGCAGAGACCACTTACACATGGCCAGAGCCTCGTACACAACACTCCTCACTCGAGTACTTTCCGGGCTCCTACGTGAGCCAGATGAAGGAGCCACACAGCAACCGCACACCTGGCTGTAAGACGTGCCCCAGGAACAGCCATCAGCGACTCCATCACAGCGGAAGGCACCAGTACAGCGCAGGACTCCACAGGGTAGAGCTGAATAAAGCAGAACCACAACCACCTCAGACAACACCAGGCAAGGAAAGGCTAGAGGAAACACAGGGCACATGACTGCAGTACAAAAAGACAGTGACAAACCATGGAAGCTGTCTGTAACTAACAGGACACGTGAAGTTGCAGCACTCTGCCCTCACTCACGGTCACTTTGCACAGCTGCTTTTGGCACCGCGGCAGCTGCAAGCGCATCCTCCCGACCCAGTGAAACGAGCCACAAGAGTCACGATGCCGCAGGAAGCGATGTGCAGCTCACTGAGAAGCAGGAGCAGAAGTAATACAAATGCTGTATGCAACACGCGAAGCCATCTTTCCCCTCCCCACTGCACTGGCAAGGCTCCAGCTTACACGCTGCATCCAGCTCTGGGCATCACAGTCGGGAAAGGCAGCAACAATTTGCACAAGGGAGAGTTGTTTGGGTTGCTCTGTGAAAACAGGACTCAGAGGCAGTCTGGAGGGAAGAAAGGGGTAGGTCTTTCTCCCAGAGAAAGCAAAGTAGGAGCAGACACCTCTGTGAATGTTCCAGATGGTCCCATTTTCCCCTCTCCCCATAAATTTATAGAGGAGCTTGCCCAGAAGACTGTAGGAAAGCGAAGTGCAGACGGGTTTTTAAGAAGCAGATCATGACCTCTGGCATCCAACTGCAAGGTTTGCACTCCGAAATAGCAGTGCCTGGTTGCATCTTTCTTGGCAGAGGACATTCAATACTTAACAGTAACAGGGCATCTGGTTTTGACAGAGGACATTCCATACTCGACAACAGCAGAGTGCCTGGTTTGCTTTTCTTCAGAAGGTCGACATATGCATCTTGCTCTACAGCCTCAAAACAAGAGCTTTATTTTTGATATCAAGACCTCTGCCCTGCCAGAAGCATCGATCGTCTGCACTAGGCTGTCAAGCCAGAGGAAGTGCTGGAGCAGACACACTTCGGATTTGTCCAGCTCTCACGAGTGCCGCGTCCAGCACCTCCTCGGGGGAAGCCTCAGCACGCTGCTGCCAGGCAGAGCTGTAACACATTAGCTACAAAGGATGTCTTTGTTCTGGCAGAGAAACCCTTCCTTCCCATTTTAGGTTAGCTTAACTTAAATTGTCTCCAAAGGTACATACGCTACACCCAAATCACACAGTCTCCTACCGAAGAAGCGTTAGAGGTACAATTAAAAACTCTCTGATAACACTGCACTTTTCGCTGCACAGCTTCCTCACGCAAGGAGCTCTTCAGTGTCGCGTCACGAGCGGCTAAAGGACGGTTCCCTCCACACCCCTACCACCCACGGCTCCCAGCCAGCCTGTGACAGAAGGAGCGTACACCTACCTCTCCCCCAGCCAGGAGAAATGTGCACGCTGCAAAGCTAAAACCATCTGGACTCCTGACTCGCTGCTTCCCATATGCGCTCCTGGCAGCCACGGGAGGAGTAAACCAGCCAGGGCTGGAGAAAGCTGTGGATCATCTTGCATGAAGCTCTTCTGCTCCTGCTGTATCGGCTCCAGGGACACGAGCTCCTCTCCGAGGACATGTTCCTTCCCTTGGACACATGTTGCCTCCTCCGCATCCCCCCAAATCTCCTTGCTCTTCTCCAAATCTATCGTGTGCGGGCTGGAGAGCTTCTGCCAGGCACAGCTTAAAGGCTGCGGCAAAGTCAAGGGCTGCCGAGCCATTTGCAGTAGGAACTGGAGGAGTCTTTCTGCAGAGGGTTTGGTTCTCAGAACACATCACCTTTTTGGCCTGTACTACCTAAGAGCTCTCGCTCATCCCAGCTGCCTTCCAGCTACGCTGGCTTCGGGTACATACTCAGGTTACACAACCTGAGCCACCTTCTCAGGAGAGCTCACCTGCGGTGCTGCTGCCACGCACCGACCTCTTCCACTGAGGCTAAAAACACAGGCCCACTTTGGGGATGAGGCAGAGAAAGCAGCTCAGCAACAGCTAAATTACTTTCCCGCTATTTTGCATTGCCATCCATACACATCACACGCTGCTCCTTCCCTGCTCTGTCCATTTGGGATGACAGCTTACACGGCTGCAGAAGTTTCCTGGGCAAGAACCGTTAGCTGCACCCAGCAGGTGAACCAGTTTTTCAGCAACAGAGCAGTGCCGGATCTAAAGTTACACCTTCAAGGCGAGGAAAGGGCAGAGCATGACAAGCCCCAATGCCTAAAGCAAAGCTGGAATACATGACCCAATATCAGAGACTTGCACCTGGATCAGTCGCTTTCTCAAGGCCTAAATAGCAAAGAAAAAAAAGCTTCCCAAGCAAACACGACACACAGGGAGGGAGCACTGCAGAGAGACGGACTGGGGCTTCACTCCCGCTATGGCAGTCCGGTGTGCCAGCACTGATCGCTCTTCCCAGCACAGTTTCTTGGGAGCTCCAGCAAAGCGCTTTCACCTGCGGGTGCTCAGGCTGCCGGCGCTGCACAGCCCCGAGGAGCACGCAAAGACGAGGGACCAGCGTAGGGCAGAAAAGATGTTCTTTGAGCAGTAAGCGTGAACCCGCACACTCTTATCAAAGTTTCTATTGACTCAGTAAAACCACAATCTCTCGAGCAAAGCTACTTCTGCCAGGAAGACCGCACTCCTGCCCTCAGGGCATATGCAGTTTTATTGGCCTCTGCCTGTTGGTTCAGCTGTGCCAGTCTGGGAGCGATACCTCCATCGGAGACCGGCTTACACATTTCAGGCCAATGCCATCCAAAACCAAAGCCAGTAAGCACAATGCCAGCACGTAACTGGTGACAGTAAGCACCCGATGCTGCCCATGCTGCGCTTTATGTGCTAGGTGGGACCTTCCTCCTCGCCCTGGTCTGCGTTCAGGGTCCTGTTTGTAGATTTAAATGCAACGGCATTTCCATCAGAGGCATATTCAGAAAGACGATGACGTGGAAGCGGGTCTTTGGTGCCTGCTACACAAACGAGAAGGTTGCTGCAGCTGTCTGGACCCTCCCAAGTTCAACTGCCAGCACCACCTGCAGAGGGTGGAGACCCCCTTCTCACCGCACAGGTACTAAGCAGGAAGGTAGCAGCACCACAAATCCCTCCAGGCATCACTGGAAAGAAGTTGAATGTCCCTCTAAGTAAAAGCATCGTCTTCACAGGAGCAAAATTAGTCACTTTGGGAGGCCTGGCTCAAAGCTGAGCGTGTTTGGCATACTTTTTTCCAGCCACTATCTTTCACTGCCTTTCTAAACACACTTTAAATTTACTGACAAATCCCCATACAATCTTCTTCCACAGGGAACCTCATGTAACCTGTCACATTAGTCAAACTCGCTCTACCAAGCCCAACTATCTCCACCTCATCAGGTCCGAGTGTGCAAAAGGAGCGCGTGAGCAAGCCCTGACCACTCCTGCCCCCACAGACTGCTCCAGGAAGAGATCAGATCCACGCAGACAGCCTCACCCAGCTATAAAAGACAGCACGTCACCTGCTTCGCTCCCTGAATGCATCAGACTTGTCCTAACTGTCCTGCACACTTAAGTGACACCCCATGGACCACTCTAGAAGGACAACTGCAACATGGCCCAACGTGAGGGATCCTACGATAAGAGCAAAGTAAAGGAGAAGGTGAGGTGAAACCTTTTAGTTTCTCTGCTGGTGTGGGAGAAGAAAAAAATACGGCAAACACCCTCCCCCTCCACATAAACACACAACCCAGTGATCCCCTGTGTTAAGGATGCCACATACTTTGGCCCAAAATCAGCTCCCAGGGATTTAAATTGCCACGGCAGAGCCTGTTAGTGCTTACAGCAGCTTCCTTCAAAAGTTTCCAGTGCTTTGAACAAGACACAGACTGGCACGCTCACACGAGGAGACAGGGATGATGTCTGGCACCTTTCTCTTGGTCTGGCTGTGCATAGAGCAGCCACAGGGCAGCAGCAACGTGGT
>NW_009634092.1:35119-35645 GCF_000690535.1 Cariama cristata
CCGCGGTGACATGCCACAGCTGCCTCTCTTCACCACATCGCTGCCAGCCCAGGAAGGGCGGGGGGGACAGGCAAGCTGCCACAGCACCCACACAGCACCCAGCAACGTCCCTCACTCCCAGGGACAGACTGGGGGACACACACGTTCACTGAAGGCAATCACACCACGCTCGGTACTGTGCTGTACTTGGGACGTGAAGGTGTGCCCCCACCCCAGGAGCACGGCTAGGGGAACACAGCGGGCATATGATCACGCTGCCATCGCCCCACGCTCTGCTGTCCCCATGCCAGACCCCACTGCAGGGTACGCAGCCTGTCCTCCCCCAGGGGAGGAAACAGCTGGGGGTGCCCACCTGGCACACGGACACTCGCACCGTGTTGTGCTGGATGCTGTACCCCACAGCATCGCACCTGGCATCCTTGTCCCCACCGGGAAACGGGCTGGGGGGGGCTAGTTTGCAGGCAGACACCCCTTGACTCGCTGTAGGGCACACGACGGTCCCCCCGTCCCCTCCCGCAAGGAGGGG
>NW_009634093.1:0-19614 GCF_000690535.1 Cariama cristata
CGCGGCCTCTCGTCTCCGAGGCCCAGCAGCAAAGGTAAAAGACGAACACATTAGTGGTGGTCTAAAGCGACGTGTATTGTACGACCCGCCCGTTAGAGGAGCAAGGGGACGTGGAGAAATAAACCCCTCTCTGCCCACGGAAGCAAAGGACCTGGGCACATCTGGCGTTGCTTGAAACAGCTGTTCGTTGCGATGACTGTTCTAGCAACTTTTAACTACTTACAGTTTGTTTAGCTGTTATTTGTGCTGTAAATTACCTTCCTTCAGTTACAGCAGTTCTGGGCAAGTGCTTTGCAGTTTAACAGCAGTGGGTCCGTATCTGCCGTACTAATTCTAGAGTTTAAAATCAAGCAAATGAGAAGGTGCAAGCTGAAATGTTCAGGCAGTTCCCGTGAGGATTTTTCCATCGCCTTTTCGAGGTGCCCCCTTTCCTGAAACCGGAGGTTCTCTGCCACGCAGACCTGGCCTGTGATCCTGTCCCTCATTGTGCGCACCAGGGCATTACTAGAAATGAAATGCAAATTAGAAAGGACATTATTAATACGAAGCGTAATAGTCATACAAAACACAAAGCTGCCTGTTCTTTCATACTTCCTTGTGCATCACATTTTCAGCTCGCTAACCTGCGATGAAGCCTGTTGGCAGGCCTACTCGTCAGTTGTGAGGGCTCATGTTCTGTCCCTTCCTTTGGCCAGCCCTCCAAGTGACTGTGTCCCCACGCTCCCTGTGACAGTTGTTTTCCTCCTGTCACCGCAGCCCCCTCTCCCCCAGGGCGTGGGCCCCATCCTGCTCCTTCACGGCCCGAAATAAAACCAAGCTTCACTCCATTTTTTTACCACCGCCAAGCAATCGGCTGCTACGACACGTGCAAAGCACCTTGTTGCAGCGTGGGTGTTCTCCAAGAGACACGTGTGAGCGGCAGAGTGGGTGTCGGAGCTGAACGCGCTGCTGGGAGAAGAGGAAGAGGAGAGGGAGGAAGGGGTTTCAGAGGGATGCTCACTCTGAAGTGGGCTTGGGGCATGTACTTCGCGTCTTCTGTTCGGCAGGCGTGAGGCAGCAATGGTCCCGTCTCCCCGTCCCACTTGAGAGTAGGCTGGTGGCAAACACCCGGGTCTCACCCCTGGATGGAACTGGGACATGGCTGGGGCACACAGCTGGAGCCACAGCTGGAAGGCGTTCCTGGTTCCAGCAGTTGAACGTGATCACAGCAACCAAGCCAGCGCAGCACATCCGCCTCCAAAACGTTTGGTCACGCTTTGTCATGTGAGGGTAGTTTTCCATTACTGGGTAAAGTGGAATGGATGACTCCTAAAATACAAACAGGTCTGACATTTCTAATGGGCTTCAGAACGTCTAAATGGGGTATTTCACAAAACTAGTAATCGTATACTATTAATATAAAAACAAGGCAATGGATGGAAATACTGTGGAAGGGGAACCCATAACTGTGCCTTTATATTAGAAGATTGTTCTCGTTCCCCTGTGATTTTCTTAAGCTTTAGCAGTTTGGGCTGAAATTTTCTATGCTAGGTGTCTGACCGAGATTTTTAAGTACCAGCCAAAACAGTTTTTTTCTGTTCCCGAGGCAGAGCAAATACATTGCTTCGTCAGTGTTAAAATACGCTTAGATGAGATGAAAGTTGTACCCTCCTTTATTTAGCTCTTACTAATCTGTAATTGAACTACATTCATAAATTCTGTTTTGAAAGGACATTTAAGTGACAATGGCAGGCAGGACGGTTAGGAAGTAGGATAATGAAAATTGTCCTACTTTCATTTTGTTCCTTTCTTATATATGCACCGTAGTGCGGTCTTTAATTATATGAGCTATTTTTTCAGCAGAAGGGAAGAATTCGAGCTAAATAGCGGATCAGTTTATTTCCAGAAAAGTAATAGCAAACTTCCCGAGGCCTGTGGCTACCTCCCACGACACCTGTATGACTGACAGCGAAAAGATGCTTCAGTAGAGCTGGAGGGTGGAGGAGAAGGAGAGCTCTAGGAGATGCTGGCCTGTGGGAGGCCGTACCAGCTCCTCTGCAGCGGGACGTGGCCGGGTACCAGGAGGCGATGCATCCACCAGTATCCCACACAGGCCAGTTTCCGCTGCATCTGCTGCTGCGTTTCATCCTCGGACGAGGGTTTGGACTGCAAGCAGGCGTTCTCCCTACAAACATCTAACGCGGTGAGAAATGCTACCTGGCCCTCCTCCAAAACTTACTGCTTCCACAGCTTTGCTAGCAGAGCTGCTGAAGCAAGCACTTACCAACTCACTGAGGGGAGTAGCGTAAATACTAGGGGTTTGGTAACCCGGCATTTCACTAAACGAACCAGTGAGCCTTCATACGCCCAGCGCAGCCTGCAGATCTGAGGGTCAGCAGCCTTCAACCGGAGGTAGCGATGAGCAGCAAGTGGTGGGTATGGCGTCCACCAGCACAGCTCGGTCCTGGGGAGAACATCTGCCTGCAGGAATTGCATTGACTGTTCCAGTTCACTGGGAGAGTTTTGTCTCGGGCAAATTAGGGAGCATTCACATCAACTGTCCGCAAAACTGTGGGGATTGTTAACTGCAGAGCAGCACAGCTGGACGTGAGGGAGCATTTCAGCCTAAGGAACGGTGAAACGTTTTGAACCTGCAATGATAGGTTAAGCGGTTAGCACTCCTAAGAGAGAGATCCTGGCTGACGATGGGTGCCCAAAATACACGCGCCTTTAGCTATTTTGGCCGCACTCTCCCCAGTGCTGTTTCTCACTGGTGAGACTGGGTTCTGTATCCCCGTTTACAGAACTTAAAGATCCTGCTGCCGCATTTGGGTCGGTATTCAAATCAGTACCACGGGAAGGCCAAAGAGGAAGGTGGCCATTTACTGCAGAACTTTCCTGTTCGAGGGCCGTGTTCCCCAGTCTCAACCTCCTGCCTGCCTGTCTGATTGCTCCGTGGGGAGAGCCTCTGCTGTAATAATCCAGGGAACAGAAAAAAATTGTAGCCTGTCAGTGAGAAAAGATTGGGAATGCAGCAAGAGCCTTGCCTATGCAGCCCTGCGGCTTCAAGGTATCCTGTGCTGTTTCTTCGGTTCTTCTTCATGGGCTTTTTTCCTGGGAAGGGGCAGGAGCTCCACAACTCTGGATGTCAAAGCAGTGCTGCTCTGCTTCACGCTGTGAGGCTTTTTAGCTGGCAGCCAAATAAAGCCTCTTGTAAGCATCTGAACTTCAGGGCAGAGAGACAATATACTCCCATACATTCAGCACCAAGACTATATTTTCTCGACATACATTCATCTGAAGACTGACAAAGAAAAACAAACATCAGCAAAAAACCCCAAAGAGCCATTATGTTGTAGCAGGTTTGCCTTCAGGAGGAAAAAAAAAGGCCTGAAAACATGGCTGCTGATATTGCCTGTGCCTTGCAAGAAAGACTAAAACATGGATTCCTGTAGAGGGTTTGGGGACAAGACCCACGAGAAAGGATGGCTGCTCCGTGTTTCAGCTGTCTCATTTCCGAGTGTCCCGCCTCCGAGCAAGCACACCCCACCAAGTCTGACCTCTCCAGTCCCCTCCCGTGAGATTGTTTCCAAGCCAAAGGATGCGTCCGAAGATTCTCTCTTACTTCGTGAGCGAGTTCCCAATCACACTGAGTTCTCAAAGGATTCAGGTTTGGAGAGTTCACCCGTGACCAAGAAGATGTATGTACCATGTAAAATGAAAGTTAACATGAGCTGAGAATTCGTTGTTACGGGAAAGGAGTCAGAGTGAACTCCTAAGGCAAATTTTGTGTTGTTCTTCAATAATTTATATTTGGTTTTCTGCAGCAGACCCTTGAAAGATTATAGTACAGCAGAGCTGAAGGGTGCTGTGTACTGGTATGATGCAAACGGAAAAGCTGATGACTCCTAATCTTATTGCCACCAATGAAAATGTTCATTTTGATTACTGAACTGAAGACGGGAGGGAGGAGACAAGGAAACTCCAACTCCCCACCTTCTTCCCAAGAAGCACCCAAGTCCCTCTTTCCTCTGTGTCTACATAAAAGCTTAACACCCGTGAAACAATCACAGTTTTCTTGGCTTGTGACCTGTGGTGTCAGGGTTTCCCTTGGAAAAAATTACCCATCTTCCTGCATTACAGGGCTATTTTTAGGAACAGTGAGTATGAGACATATGAAAAATAAATACTCAACCATGAAAATAACAGAGGAAACAAGCTTTATTTTTATTATTTGAAATTTTGTGCGTGGTAAAGGTACACATTTGACTCTGGTTTTCCTACATTTCCAAGACAGAGTAATTTCTTTTTAATCGTCAGCTAAAGCATCAAGAATACCGTGGCACACAGGAAGCTAAAACTACACACACACACACACACACACACACACAAACACTTTGATGCGCCTCTTTCATCCTTGACCTTAAGGAGACAAAGTTTGTATTTAGCCTCACAGGGATTAAAAAACCAAAACAAAGCAAAAACAACAACAACAAAAAACAAGTGAGAAGAATATTTCATTATGAGTGTCAAGAGAGTGCAAGGCTTATGTGAACACAAAACATACGAACTTGACTTACAAAGATGGAATGTACAAAAACTTTAAAAAAAAAAAAAAAAAGGAGACAGACTCACTCCTAGAACTGGAAAGCTGCAGCGTATCAACTGGGAGAGATTTCCAACGGGGCTACTGCCATACACTGTGCAGCTTAGGGAACATTCCCATGTCAGAAAGCCAAAGCAAAAGTGTCAGGGTTAAGGCCGTGTTGCTCACAAACATCAACCAAAGTGCTGTACATTCATCAGAAACAACACAACCCGTTAGGAATCCTCCTGCCCCATAGCACAAATACCTTTCGCGCGCTCTCCACAGACAGGCCGAACCGGTCACTGCTCACAATGCCTGAAGAAAATTTTCAATGTACATCATGGTTTCGTAACTAGCTGTCACCCACAACCGAAAGTCATTTCTTTGTAACAAACACAACATCTTGGGCACTTATATTTCTCATTATGGCAACACTAGATCCTTAGTTATAAAAAATAGTGACATAAAATCAAAAGCCCTCTAGTTTTTACACAACAGAAGAGCATTTACTAATGAATAACTCCATCTACATTAGGCAAATGCTTGCCTAAACCATTTTCCATTTCTTTTTCAGCTACATCGCTGCTGGTTTAGCCTATGTAACAATCCCCTACTGCTTATATTGGATTTATCTGAACAGATCCTTTTATTCTATTCACAAAACAATGAAAATACAGTTGGCTAGTTTGTCCTAAAATGCTCCAAATTACACAAGATCCGATAACCTTTTGAGATGACTTTTGAGTTGAAGATTAGTTAAATGAAGCACATACTTTCACCATTCACGCTGTGCTGCTAGTCAGTTAGCATTCCAGGGAAGTCAAGGGAACATTTGGTTATACCTGAAATCTGGCAGCAGAATGCCTATAAAGCCTTTAATAAATGCTAACAACTCAGCAAATCAAGTAGTGCAATTTTGATGTTCGCTTAATTGGATGAGAAAAAAATCTGCCAGTTTTTTAGAACAGAATTTCTGCTTTGGTTGCTCTTTGTAAGGTTTGTCAGCCAAACATTTTAGCTAAGTTGGCTTCAGAAGCACACCGTAAAAGCAATGTGTTTCTCAGTTTCCCAGTGCCAGGCAGATAAGGTCAGACCTTGGAAGGGAATGCCCTGTGCCACTGAATCTGAAATTGTAGTTGGCAGCATTTTCTATCAGAAGGAACTCCAAATTAGTGACATTTTTCAGGTGCAGTAAGTGCTGCTCTGGTGATCATGTCTGAAAACCCAAAAGACTATGCAGTCTTCAGACGAAATCCACATCACCCCTAATAGCCGTTAGCTGGGTTGTATGCAGAATTCTGTATTTCATCGGGATGCACTGGGTTGACAGAGGTTATGTAAAATGCTGGTAAACACTGAGTCACAGGGACTGAAAATCTTTTGAAGAAAAGCGTACACATGGAATAGTACGATCTTAAGTATATGTTTGATATGTAGGTTAGGGTCTGATTTCTGTGGTCCTCAGAGTTCCTGGCCACAGAAGATTTGCCAATGTTTCCTGAGTGGAAACCATGCAAGTTTAGTAAAATGTTATTATAAAAATCCAAATTTGGAACTAGATTTCATTACTATTACCCATAACTGACAGCAACAGCACATTTCTCATCCTCTTTTTAAGTTTTTATCCCAAAGAACCTGTGCAACCTTGTCTCTTTGTTAATAAATATAGTTAAAATACTACATACCTTTTCTTCATTGATAAATTAGCCATTTAAGGGCATTACAATGTCAGAAATTGTTTGCCAGAAGGTTGCTTATAAGGACACTTAGAAGGAAATTACTTGATCATCAGAAAATTTGATCTACAATTTTGTTAAATTTTCGTAGGACAGTTTATTGTGTAATGACTGAGATATCTTCAGAATTTTAGGACAAACTCAGTTCAAGCAGAGGATATTTTGTTCTCTTGGTAATAACAAACATTTCAAAAATACTACCACCAGTTTCTTAGCTGCATTATGTACTCCAAACCTTAAGCCTTATACACAAAATATTTTTTCCAATGAAATAAGGAAACTTATCTTTGCACGAGAATTTGTAAATTAGCTCTACGTGCAAAAAATAAACAAGGGCAAGAAGTTATCTTTAAGAAACAGTACTTAAAAACCAGACAAACTCCACATTTAAGAACCTTGGGGTCTGCATTTTTACAAGTCAAATGCATCTTTACAAAAGAAAACCATTCGTTTTTCTCAAATTCATTGAAACAACCACCTTAACCTTTTAGAAATAAGACAAATACTTATAACAAGTAATTTAACAAAGACTCCTTTCCATTTTGCAAACATGCTTAAAATACTCCCTTGCTCCTGACCCAATGCCCTAAAAATGAGAAAAGACAGACAATACTTCCCAGGCTATTGTAGGCTTTGGCAGCAAGCTCACCAGCTCCTCAAACGAGGTTGAAGAGTGAGCATCGCTCTATCTATATTAGGCTACAGTAGCAATTCATCCTTTGACCACTGGATTTAGAAATAAGAATAAAGCCAATGCTACTTTAAAAAGGACAAGTTCACAGTTAAAAAAAAACCCAAAACAAAAAAACCCCAAACAAAACATTAAAACCAGAACCAAGTCATATGATTGTAAGAATTTCCAATTAAATTAATACTTCAACAAAGAACACAATAGAGAGATCCAGCAGGAAGGAGGAGGGACATGTTTCAGAGTACTGCCATTGTCAAATGGCATACATATGTTCCAGTTTGCTGAAATAAACTACAGTTCCTTTTTTTTTTTTTATTTTTATGTCAATCAGTCATACGTACATACATACAAACAAATCGGAACAAATCTCACAGTCCTTATCTTGTCCACTAACAAAATTCCCTTTGATGAAGGACTTCAGGAGTTGGTTGAAATTCATTCTTATTTGTAATGCATTTTTTCTCATGTAAAAACAAATAGCTTTGGTAACCCTTGGCTTTCCTATACAACCTCTGTTTACCACAGTTCCTTTGGTTGTATAATGCAGGTCCTCCATAGGGGTACCTCTCTGGCTTTCTGTCCTGTGTCATGCTGCATTGCATTTTATTGGTTAACACAATGAGTTGCCTTAAGGAAACATGGCAATGAACACATACAAAAGAGTGGCATACATGAGGATGAGGTTAATTGAGTTGACATTGTAATAACCCTGATCCTAATGAACTAGTTTGGTGTCAAAAGGTCTGTCGTTATACAGAAATTCAGCTCTCACTAATGTATCTCTACAATTAAGTTTTTCCAGAGCTTTAGAAATGTCAGGTCTCTGCAAAGTCCTTCCAGCACATTGAGCAAGAGGAAGAGTGAAAAACAAGCACATGAAACAATCCTTCATTAATCCCACATGAGTAGGGAATTTGCATTGATTCTCATAGTGCTAAATGTTGAGCTGTGTTAGGTCTGACGGTTAGAGCTAGACGGATTTTGTGAGACTTAACCTTATGCTAAAAGGACCTACTTGTTATAGATAGTAAGACTGAAGAATGTTAAAAGTGTAATACCTACCATGATAATGAGATCTAGAAGATTCCCAGGATCACCTCTGGGTTAAATAATGCATAACAATGATACTTCCTCAAATTTGGAAGCTCTGAGCAGGAGCTACCCTTCGCAGTCTTCAAAAAGCTTTGGAGATTTTTCCCAAATTTTGCTCATTTTTGCCTAATTAGTTAATTCCAGTTCCATAAGTTGCAGTTTGCATTTAATATCATGTTGTCTTTATGAATTCAGTTAAAGAGGATTTTGTGTATTAACCCTTACAACAAAAAGTTCAGTGAGAAACGCAAGAGGTGCAAGTCCTATGTAAACAGGGGAAGTTTGGAAATTAACATGAGAAGCCCATAACAGACTCCTTCGTTATTAAAAATGAACTCAAAGTTGGAGATATCCTGCATTGGATCTCTAGGACCAGTCTTTTCTTAAGGATGGACGATTATCCAGCTCCAGAGCGCATTGCTATTGTAAGTATCGATAGACCTTGAAGCAGTGATTTCCAGAGTCTGCAACTACAACATGGCCATCTGAAGTCAGGGCCAGACCTTGGGGACCGTAAAGTGGGTCAGCAGAGGTGTTAATGTAGGATAAAAATGATCCACTTCCATCAAAAACCTTTGAGGGTGAGAAAGCACAGAATAAATGTTATGAATGAAAAAGAAATAGTGGACACAAGTCTGCCCTCAATTATACCATTATACTTCTCGTTGCTGAAACAGTTGACATACATTAGAATAAACAAGGGCAGAATCTGATCTGTTATAATATACAAGTTTATATGCAAATGTATTTTCTTATTAAAAAGAACTAATTAAAGCTGCCAGGATCTTTGGCAAGAATTAAACATGCAATGAAATAATAATAAAAAGAGCACCTCGGCTGTTCCTTGTTCTAAAAATAGTCAACTACCGTAAATCAAACTCAATAAGGAACTCAACCAACACCTTGTTTTCCTAACAAATATTACTGTTGTGGGTAGCATGACTCTTAGGTTCCCACACAGAGAAAACCAGGAATTTGTTTACACTGTTGACAGCGCTTCCTGAGAACAACTCATAAGCAGCTCCCTCATTTTTCTGTTCAGTGAAAGTAATACATACACTTAGTTATTTATTAGATATTCTTTGGCAAATACGAAGACTTTGTGATTAGCACTTGAAAGAGAGAAAGAGTGCGACTCTCATAACTTAAAAGCAGGATATTTTCTCAACATTCAAAAAAGACGATAAAAATCTGCTGCATTTGCCTCAAGGTCTATACCAATCATTTGCTTTTTTGTATTTTCCACCATGTCTCCAATCTTCTGTTACGGTGATCATAAATTACTATCACCTCAGCAATGCTTGCAAGTCTCCTAAGTCATCAGATAGCTTTTGGGGAACTACTTGGAGACAAAAGCCTTGGTCACAGCAACCATCAGAGTTGCTAGCAGCCACACTGGAAAGTCCACAACCTGACACCACCAGTTCTCAAAGTGGACAGACCAGCAGTGAGGCACATGAAAGGCTGTGTTAGAAACCACATCACTTCTCATGCTGCTATCCTCTTTCTTGGGAAGTCTGGAGACTTCAGTGGCCAGAGTTATCAATCCATTAGTTTTCCTAATCAAGCACCTTTGAAATACAGAAATTTCTACCTGTATTCGGCTGTTTCCCCAATCTGCTACAATAATGTTCCCATTAGAATCTACAGCTACTCCAGTTGGTGCATTAAATTGTCCATTTCCTTCTCCATTTGATCCAAACTTCAGTATGAATTCTCCCTCCTGGTTAAATACCTGTATGGGTTAAAACAAAAACCTGAATATGGCATCGCATCAAATATTAGTAATCTATGACTACCAGTTCACCTGTTAACAAAAGTAGGAATTGAAGAGTTCCCAGGAACAGCCCCCCTACACAAAGACACACACTGCAGATGGGAGCACAGGTGCCCATCTCTCCTTCCAGCTCCTTTACACGACACAGTATTTCCCTTCTCTCTGAAGATCTGATTCATCGCAGACACAGAGGTCCCAGGAACCCTTCCTGCAGCTTCTGTGTCTTGAATTACAAAGGGAAGGGCTGAGTGCAGATACGGCACTGGGAAACACAACAGAGCAGATGCACTCTTCTCCCACTTTCATAACCTAAGACATACTGACAATCACGGCATGCTGCTCTCTGTATAGACAGTTCAGCAACTGTATTCTCTGTGATGGTAACAGGTTTAGACAGCAGAAAGATGGAACCGACCGATGACTATTCTGTCAGCAACCTGGATGCACCAAAGGGACCAAGCGAGATACGGGATGTGCCACGTACATAGGACCACAGCCATCTCTATTTTGGTCCATCTTGGACCCAGGCCCAGCTGTGCCCCAAGGTCCAACAGCATTCGCAGAGACCGGCTGTGGCTTGCACAAGAAAATGCAGAGACCTGACAAGTGCCAAGTGTACACTGAAATGCTAATAAGGTGGAAGATGTGAGGAAATCATCCTGTTCTTGACCACCCACAGTGAACACAGAAAAAGCATTTGGGGGAGGAAATTAATGAAGTACCAGGTTGGTGCCTCAGATGATTAAAAAAGTAGAAAAAGAAGTCAACTGATAAAAAAAAAAAAAAGCAAAGATGTATTGCTCTCTCCCTTGGGTTAAAATGGGGATGGTGAGTAATCAAATGAGGGAGAAGCCTATGTTGAGTAGGATTTTCCATAGAAGATGCCTGAAGGAACGAACGTGCTTGAAGGTTAATGGGGGAGGGAGGATAATGTTGCTGAGTAAGGATGTTTAATTCAAGACACTGGTGGCAGGAAGAGGCTTTGGGACCTGTAAGAGTGAAATTTATTTATTTATTTATAAATTTATTATTGAAAACAAAATGTACTCTCTGCTCTTTTCCCCACCATCTAACAAAAGGTAACAGCATCACCTGGATTATAAATAACTCTCCAGAGTGTCAACAATTATCTGTACCAATTTAGAGAACACTACAAAAATAAGAATCTTTTCCAGTTAGTGCCACATGGTAACAAGGAACATTTTTATTCCATTGAGTCACACCAGAGACAGACGGGAACACTCTGTTCTCATTAGGAATGCAATAAGTATAAATTCACTAAGATGCCACACTTCTTACATCTCTTCACATGTGTGGGTTTTTTTTTTTTGTTTTGCCCTTGTTGTTGGCTCTCTCCAGGCATTCTTGTTACCACGGCAAGCCCTGCTGGTGGAGGTGTAATTTATGGACTCATAGGCCTCCTGCTGCTAAACCAAGTGAACAATCTGCTTTAGGGCTCCTGCAGCAGCCTTGGTTTCTTTGTTGTAATCCAAACCAGGAGTTGCTATTTTCTCTCTAATTCCAAGAGGATACAAGAGCAAGGTCGCCATTCAGAAGCTAGATGATCGGCACTGCTCAGGACATGAGGGTGTCTATGCTCAGTCATTTCCCATTTCAGGCGAATAGACAGGATTTATCAATTCAGTTATGAACACTGAAGAACTGGACTGAGAGTTCACCTCTGTGTTCAGCCAGAACAGGCAGCCATTGGGTGAAATCCCAGGGATTTCACTGGTGTGTGGGACCGGCACACGTGGCCTCAGACTTCGGGTGGGACAGCAACTGCTGCCCGTGTCCTTCTCCTCTTTCTCCTCCTCCTGCTACTGCATGTTGAGGGAGGGAAAAAACATGCAGAAAGTGACTGAAAGGGAATGTCACAGCCTGAAAACAAACACGCACAGGTGAGTAATTTCTGAAATGGCCTGTAGCGCCTTCACACATCTTCCACCATGTGACATCTCAACACGTATCCTTGTTTTGGTTTATTATTGGAACAAACAAATACACCACCCTGCCTTCCCATGACTGTTTAACGAGTCGGGACTTCCCACGGCTGTAAGGACTAGTGGCCAGCTCTGCCCAGCGCAGGAGGAACTGGCTGAAAACCCATGGTCTGTCTTACACAGTTGTTCAGAGCATCAGGTTGTAGATGGATCCAGTAACCTTAAAGCTTGTAGGTATGGAATTAAAGACTGTCAGGTATCTTCACTTGGTTATAATTTTATTCAACTAGAAATGTGGGAAGCTTTTACTGGGAAATTCAAAAGCAGTTAGCAGAGTTACTTAGAACAGGACAGAACATAGGGTAAATAACAGGTTTGGCAGAGAGCTAATAAGAACAACTAAGTTGCTATCATTTATCTCGGGTACAGCTTCTGTTTAAGCTGAATTAGAGAACATTATAATGGCACCCAAGGCAACGAATTTTATCTCTGTTAAGCAATGCGCTGCTTGCAAAGGTCTCTGAATGTGTAGTCCTTGTATCAGACCTCATACATACGGTGTGTGATCTCTTTGCTTTTAACAGTACTTTGTTTTCCCCAAGAAAGTACCATGATAAAATAAAAACCTTTCCAAGTTGCTATGAATTGACAGTACCTTGACAGAATGGTTATGAAAATCTGTAACGATAATTTCATTGTTGCTGTTTACAGCTGCAAAATGAGGACCTGCAATGCAGAGGAAGAAAAAAAAAAAGAATTATAATATCACTAAATCAAAAAGTTTGCTTAAATCAAAAAAATTATTCAGCCTGCCAGAGTATTATATTTGGCTTCTGAGTATTAATAGTCAAATTGGGAATATCAATTTCAAATTAAGAGTAATTTAATTTCATGGTTTAAAAATCTCAGCATGCCTTTTTGTAAACATAAATAATTTCTTTTTCAACCAGTTGTCAGCTAGTGTTACCAATAAGCATTGTTCATTCCTTCCTCTCTCATCTACAGATGAGTATGTAGATATTTATGTGCTTATTAACAAGACAAAACGTGTAGTGCCTTTAGGCATAAAGTTGTGTACACACTGAAAATAGTTCTCAAAAATGTTCATGTAAAGTCTTAATTGAAATCTCTATGCTTTGTGTGCCCACTTCTTACAAGCATTTGAGCAAACAAGTTTTAGGATAAATACAAAAGTTACTTAGAAGAACACCGTCAGGGGAAAAAAAAAGTGCATTTTTTGCTTTACTTTATGTATTGAACTATGTGCGCAAACTTGAATGAAGAACAAATGGTAGCCTGAAAACAGGCAAGTACCTGAATCAAAATACTTGGTGCTATTTTGAGTTATTAAACAGATCAGAACTCGTTCTCAATTTTCACAGTACGTCAGTGTGAACTATAGAAAGGGTGAAAACCTCTACACTGAAAAAATTCAAGGAATGACAATTCACCTATTTTATGTAGCCTACCACCAAGAAGAGGTGATAGATTTCTCAAATACACTGTTACAGAGTATTTGCACACTCACTTTCAGGAGGTATTCTTACATATTTTAAAATGAAAGAAATTGGACATATCCATTAAATCTTGGTGACACGTAGCTGTGTTAGAGCCAAAGCTCTCATAAATTATATATATGGCACTTGTTCCATAAGAGGGTGCAAGAGATCTCAAGTAAGATAAAAGCAGTTATACCATTGATGCTATTTCTCTCTTACGCTGTGAACCAGTCAGAACATCAGACCAATCTATAACTACTTATTCAGAGTAACCCAACAGCTGCAAAATGACCTGCATATGTAATTTTGCATCTTCATTTCAAATTTTGAAAGAATAGCTATTCACTTAAAATGTATCAGGGTTCTTTTTTTTAACTTAATTGCATGTTCTAATTGAAAGACACCATGCGCAAGCAGTCAGTTGAACATAAGTGGCCATTTCCCCAAACTGGCATTTTCCGTTTGCATAACTGTGTCTTCCTGATCTCAGTCTTAACACTATCCCATTACACTCATTTTCTAATGGGAAGATATCACTTGGGGCATTAGTTAATGTGTATCCGATCACTGGAAACACAAAGCACAGTGTTTGAGTTGATTATCACGAACAGCTGAGTGTGGGCATTACAAAGCATTCATGAAATGCTAGTTAAGATCAGTCTTTCTTGGGTCATTGATCTGAAATGCTTCCAGGCACAGAGAGGTAGGTAAATCAAGCTGGTTACAGCTACATTTGCAGAACAGATGTTGCAGTCTTCCTGACTAATCAAACAAATGGTGAAGTGAATAGGAGCTGTATGTTCAGTAGAACCCTTCCCCCTCAGGAAAAACGAGTAGGATATAGCGTCTTCAACATGCTCAAACATCATGCAAATGTGAGCAGAAGAGGCAAGGGAAGGGGATTTACATATTACCGTCAAATGTACCTGCAAATTGCTTGTCACCATTTCCTCGACTACCAAACCTGGTGACTATTTTCCCATTCGGCTGGAAGATGAAGACACAGCATGCTTTATTGTCCACTACAATGATGTGGCCATTGCGATCCACAGAAACACCTTTAGGGCCCATGAGCTTTCCAGAGCCAATTTTGGCCTAAAAGGGAAAACACAAAATAGGAAAATATGTTGGCATGATAGAAATAAGTTAGTACAGTTCAAAGACTGTATTAGAGGCACACAGCAGGACAGAGAGACATTGTTGTCATGAAAAGTTTCCTAGAGGGAAGTGATTGTTTTTATCAGCTCCTATTGTGTACATTTTTCTTCAGCTGAAAATAAAGGCTGCTTTCTGTATGTCCTTTCTAGAGTGCAAAATCTACCACCTCAGCAACTGAGCCCAAATATACAGCTCATGAGAAACACAATCAGCAGATCGGTGTGCCTTGATAAACTACAGCACCTGTCGGAAACCATCACAAATGGCTGTATAGCCAGCACTAGTGTACCAGTAGGACAGGCAGACAGGCATAAAGGACTTTTGCCTCCTATTGCATGCTATTCCTGAGTCCAGCGCCCACCTGGTTATGGGTGGGGAAACACGCCTTTACCACTGCCTGCTGCATCAAAGCACTCTGAGCTCACTCTTGGAGCATCAGAGCTGGGTGGGATTTGGGCTATGATGTCCTCTCTTGCCTTTCTTGGGCAAATGAGACACCATGCAGCTTCCGAGTGCTCTTGGAAAGAATCTGAGCAGAGCTAAAGCTCAGGCTAACCTCTCTATCTTCCACCAGATCCACATGAGATTGCTTCACTTGCTGCTGAGGCACATGAAGTGTCAGCTGAAACCTGCAAAGGAGATAGGATTGTGCTGCCAAACAGCAAATAAAGTAATCTTTGAAACACTAAACAAATCAAAGCTTGCTCCTGTCTTAGGTAAATAAAATTATATCTATCATTTTAAATAGACCTTGTGACTACCAAAACCATCTGCCAGCATAATCAGCAACAGCAGAGGAACTGTATACAATATTCCACATTGTATCAATGGAAAAACCTTCCGTGGAGATGAAGCTGATCTCACACGTAGTGAATAATTTGGAAAGACTAGAGAGCTGTCAAAATAGATCAGAAAATGTTAGAAGCATTGTTCAGTAGGATCAAAAAGAAGGGGATCTAAGCAACAGCATCCCATCCAGCCCAGAGCAAGCAGAAATTGAGGCAAAGCCTTCAAAGAACCCGTGAGCTATCTGGGCATATACCCAAGAAGATTCTAGGATCACCGCGCAACCCATTTCACATTTTTTACCATTCTGCTCTTCTTTCAGGCGCAGATTCTAGAAACTGGTTTAATCTACATAAAATCAGTTGAGTTTTGACCTTTCAGTTAAAAAAAGGTCATAAAAATACCACCTAATTGTTCGGGGGGTTTGTTGTTGGAATGCAGCAACTTGCTTTCTGGTTGGGGTGGGGGTGTGTGGTTTTTTGGTTTGTTTTGGTTTTTTGTAGTTTTGTTTGTTTGTTTGCTTGCTTTTTGCTTTTTTTAATGATGGACATATTTGGAAGCAGTTATCCAGGTTGGTTCCAAAAGTCTGATCTCCTGCCAGCCTCTTTACTGTGCTGGACAGGCAATCCACCAAACAGGCTGTGTTGAAATTATGGACCCCAGAACTTTCAGATCCTGTAGTAGTTTGCGAGAGAGGCATCCTACAAACCGAGGTCCGTCTCTTTGGTGGAGAACATAATTTCCTGTTTCCATAGGAATTTAAATGAAATAGATACTGAGATAATTGTAATCTTTATGAATCAAGACCCTTTTTTCACCTCGCTGCCTTTGCAGGGCGGGAGAGATCACCACCTAGAAGCATCAATGCTTTGGACTTCTCTGCCCCTCTCCCCTCCCTCTTGGGGGTGGTGAGGAGCAGCTGAAGCCCCGCTAGTCTGTGACTAATTGTCAAGGTGGGACAGATTACAGGGCATGGAGAAAATCCATTACCTAACTCACTTATCTCAATTCCCTAATGTTTTCAAAGCAAACAACCACGTTAGTATCTGAAGGAGCCTAACTACCCTTTGTAAGCCCCATGATCCTGTTCCACGGTTCATTCGCACAGGTGGGGTTGCAGGTAAAAACAGGAGCCATCCCAAAATCAAGCCATCCAGGTTCCCGGAGGCTGTTTGGTATAAAGGCACCGCTGCACAACCTCCTTCAGTCTCAAATAAAGAAAACTCCAGGGAATAAATCTTGCATCTTCAAGACTATGCTTAGCCAACATGCAATGATCATGAGTCTGTTTTACATTCAGGTACATGTGCTCTTATGAATTGCTAAGTTATTTAGGCAAAAAAAACCCTAATTAAATCATGTGAAAATATCCCCAGGGAAAACTATTAAAAATGACTTTGTGTTCACCAGGGGAAAGATATGAGCAGACCTACAAAATATATTCAGGTTTGCATAACAACAAAGCAGAAAAAAACATAAACCAAATGCAAATCAGTAGATTTATTTCCTTTGGGGTGATTAAATCATATTCCCTTCTTTCCTCTGGGATGCCCGTGTGTTTGTCTGCTTGTGCATTGTACCACCTCCTTACCATCTTTCCAGGATTCCTATGGAAAAATGACTCAGACTCATGAGGACAGTGCCTTCCTGCCCATATAAATACATATGAAAAAAAAAGATTAATAAATCGCATACTACATTACTGGGCACTCAGTGCTGAGAACAGTAATAAAAATCACTATTCTTGGGCCAGGATTTACAATATAATTTGCAGGCAGCAATAAATTATGCCCAGCTAGAGTCTGCAGTGCTTTTTACTAAAACTCTGTTTCCAGTTTAGATCAAAATATGTTGATGACACATTACTGGGTCTGGCTGAACATATGCTTTGTATATTTTATTTCAGAAGGTTTCTTAGAATTATAGGTTTGGTTATTTAGAACAGAACATTATGAAACCCAGTCACTCCTATTAAGTGTATGAATGGAAGTATTTTCAGACTTTCTGCCATTAGAAATTAATAAAGTATAACAAATCATCTGAACGCTTAATACAAATAATATGCTTAATTGAATTCAGTCAAGGACATTATGTCCCTTATTTTATAGGCCTTTATGAATTTAGATTGGTTTTCAAATATGTGTTTATAAAGTCACCCTACCCAGGTGGAAAAATATTCTACTGTGGGATACTCCTAGAGGGAAAAAAATCAGCTGGCCTATATAAAAATGTATAAGGACTTTTCCACTGTAGAAGTAGGTGTGTTAGGGCTTTAAGTTGAACTCCATCAATCTTGTTGCTGTCTGCAAGGTTTGCAATTGTCATGAATTAATTTATAGACTTTCAATATACCTTCTTTTCCTGTTTGAGAACTTCCCTAATACGGAGATACAGCTTTGTCATGCATTGCAACGTCGCACAATAAACGGATTTATCATTCATGTGACTGTCCTAATCCAGCTGTGACCACTTAGCCACACTCCACAGAACTGTTCCTATCTGAACATGCAACCAGCTTCAAGCAGCTCCCTTAATGCTTCTAATGAGACAAGAGAAAAAAAAAAAGTCTGACAGGTCTGACAGTTAAAATGCTTCCTTTCATCTTTCCCCACTTATCTAGACTTGATCTTGACTTGCAGCCCTGTTTGGCTGACAACAAGCTATCTTAGACACAACCCTTCAAGACTAGAAAGAAAGTACTTCTCTCCTCAGAGGATGGAGAATCATTCTCTTGGCCCTGTTCTGCAGTTCCCTTGCTAGGTTTGGCCACCACCCCTGGCACAGAAGCCGACACTGCTGCTGCAGCGTGCGTTCTCTCTCTGGCCTAGCAGGATGTCTTCTCTAACAGTTTTCTTAAGCAATTTCAGAGTAATTTACAGAGGAAGCCAGCACTGTTCTCTGCCTTTCATAGATGAGGAAAATAAAGCGCCGGACAGTGAAATCGGAGATCATGAGTTACCTGTGAGACCCGCGGCATAGCCAGAAACAGACGCCCCAATCCCTAAGACCCTATCTGAGGCTTTATCGTTTCCAGGATAATACAGCCTTTCATTGTAAGAGACTCGTGTGTTGGTGTAACCTCAGATTAGGGTTTGTCCACCTCTGTGTTTTGCAGGTTTGACAGCCTTGAGAAAGCAGAGCTGCGTCTCTGCCACTGCCGGCACAGCGGAAGGCGACGCGGCGGGCGCTGGGGTGCCAGCCCGGCGCTGGCATCAGGGAGGGCCCTGGGCCTGGCTCCAGGGGAAATCTGCCTTCTGGCTCACATGGCTATTAAAACGCCGCTAAGGGAGAGTAAGCGTAAGTAAATACAGAAAGATGGGGACAACAACAAAAATAGATTAAGTTCAAAACAGCCCCCGATGACGCTGAGTTAACAACTAGCAGACCACCTGCATCAGAGATTATGTACAGTGACCTGCAGGCACAGTCCTTTGAAGGGAAACACCATTATCCCTTTATCGATCTCTCTGTATATCTTTGCAAGTGTTGCCCAATTTAATCTGACAAAGCCCTTGTAAGAATTGCCATTGCCAACAAGAAATTACAAGGCTTTGCCCAAGATTCCCGGAGGCTAGATGTGTTACATCCATGTCCTGTGCTTCAACTATATGATTATGCCTGCCCGCCATACATAAAACGCTTCTACAAACATTTGTATATTTTTCTCTCATAAATATAGCCTGTTGCATTCAATCTAAAACCAGTGTTTTATACCATTGACATTTCATCTCTCATTTGATCAGTCGACTCCCAAGAACTATAAAGTCTGATGCATTAACTTGTATTAACCACACAAACATTGCCAACTTTACACAGCTCTTGCAATCCAACAAAAACATTGACTAAAAACAAAGTGAGGCTCCACATCAGCGGAACTACCTTAATAATTCATTTTTTTCAATACCTGTCTCCCTGTTGGTGGCATATAGCACACAGAGTCCTGGCTCCTCCGGAGCCATGGCTCTTTCCTCCAGAGCTGGCACCATCCACGATGCTGGGTTTACAGCATGTCTTGAGAAGGAAGGAAAAGGAGCCCTCCATGCTCTGTGTCCAGATCAAGCCAGTTCACATTAAAGATATTAATAATTATTTAAAACACACTTAGGTTACTCAGAGTATTTGGATTCTTAACTAAATTACATCTATCTTTGGTTTTGTTTTGGTGTCTTCATTTCATTCAAGCACTTCAGCCAAAACCCAGGTTTTCCCATGTAGCTATACATTTTCAAAACTACTTGACAAGGAAAATCACATCCTCTGCACATGCAAGCGCATTGGATCTGGCTGAGACGGAGTTAATTTTCCCCATAGCAGGCCCTCCTAGTGCTGTGCTGTGTACTGGCAGCTAGAAAGGTGCTGACAGCA
>NW_009634093.1:19634-25131 GCF_000690535.1 Cariama cristata
GGCCTGTCACACCACCAAGGCTGTCTCTCCAGCATTCGCCCTCACCAGCAGGCTGGGGAGGGGCAAGATCTTGGGAGGGGACACAGCCAGGCCAGCTGACCCCAACTGACCAAAGGGATATGCCATACCATAGAGAGTCTGCTCAGCAATAAAACCTAAGAGAACAGAGGAGAAAGGGGGAGCATTTGTTATTTACGGCGTTTGTCTTCCGGAGCAACCGCTACGTGTACGGAAGACCTACTTCCTGGGAAGTGGTCAGACATCGCCTGCTGATGGGAAGTAGAGAATAAATCTCTGTTTTCCTTTGCTTCCACACACGACCTTTGCTTTTGCTTTATTAAACTGCCTTTATCTTGACCCACAAGTTTTTTTCTTCCATCTTATTTTCTCTCCCCTGTTCAGCTGAGGAGAGGAGTGATAGAGTGGCTTGGTCAACCCACCACAACAAGTAATTTATATTTTTTTAACACTGGCATTACATGTTAGTATTGTTTTATTTTAGCTTCAAGTCTACGCAAGATCTGGATACTTTTAAAAGCATACACGTCTCTTTCCCAGGCGGAGGTCACTGAGGACTGCGCCAGCACAATTGCCTGTTTGCTACAGCATTCATCACTTTGCAAAGACTGCTCCAGGGAAGGCCATTTCTTGGTACACATGTGAGCAGCTCAGGACCTGAGCTTTTTGGTCATTAGGCTGCCAGAAAATTAGCCAAACAGGCAATTTCTTTCCAATGCAGGACTCAAACTGAGTAACTATGGTAGAAATGTCCCTGCAGGTCCTTTATCTCACTGAACAGTGTGTTCTGCTAACTCCTATAGGTGGCTATTTCTAGCATCCATCACCGGACTCTGTAACATGCATTCAGAGAACAGCACCAAATGGAGGCAACCTTTAATTCTCTCTGGAATTACACCTGAACCCAAGCAAAATAAATACTGCAGGTTGGCAAGCATCAGTGTAGTGTAGTAGCTGCTGCCTTATTTTACTCCTATTAAAGGGATCAGAGTTGCTATAAAAATAAGAGGTGTGCTTTTCTCAGAACTACTGATTTCTGAATCCTAAGACATTATTACTGCCTTTCGTTTTTTTCAGTGCACATCACCCCACCCAAAACACTCCTGTCTATGCTGTAGCACTGGAACAACATCCTGGCCTGCCCTTCCTTGCATTTATTACCACAGGAATATATACACACATGAATTACACACTTGATTTGCTGATGCATATGGAGTAAATAGAAGTCATCATGTCTGCTACCTTCTTCTTCTCCTCCATATATCACTGAAGAGCCTCATGTCCCCCCATAAGTTTTTATGTCTGTCTGTTTATCTGTATATACATATATGCATACACCTTTCTGTATAATCAGAATACTAATGGTACAAAGGTTGTTGAGCTAGTCCAACTAGACTTGATTACATTAGCTATCCTTGACTATAAGTTACAGAAAGGCATCCAAGGACCTAGT
Organism: Cariama cristata; assembly: GCF_000690535.1. NCBI lineage: Eukaryota > Metazoa > Chordata > Aves > Cariamiformes > Cariamidae > Cariama > Cariama cristata. Next base: position 21,106 of record NW_009634093.1, read on the forward strand.
AGGTAGAACTGTACAATGGAACATACATTCTCTATTTGGTATAACATTAGCATTACAGCTGTGACCCCTTCCTATTAATTATACAACGTGGCTGTGTCATGGGTTTCCACATCACAACAATGCAATTCGGACTGAGCTACAATGAAACTATGTAGTTTCTTGACAAAAAAAAAATCACTTTGCATTCCTTTGTAAGACGGAGAAAGCTCAGGAGAGTTCACATGGTAACTCATACCTTAAATTTTCCATCTGATGAGAATATGCTAACCCATTTGTTATCATAATCTGCAATAATGATGTCACCACTGGGATGCACAGCCACTCCTGTTGGCCGCTGCAACTGGCCGGGAGACCTTCCTCGTATGCCAAAACGGCTTTTGAACTGACCATCATTGGAAAATATCTGTAACAGAAAACACTCATTTTAAAATTAACTCTGCATAATAACATCATCTATTTCTTGGAGCTTAGATTTTGGCAAGTCACTAATGAACACTACAGTCAGGAAGAGAGTTAGGAACATGAAGCACTTTTACACGGTCCGTATTTGAAAGTGATATGCATAATTTAAGAGAGGCTTCCACCTGGACCCTGATTTCAAAATAAAGAAGTTCTCTGCACCTACACTGCACTGTTTCTTCCGTGATCTCAAAGTACTTTACGAACATTAGTGAATTAAGCTTCAGAATCTCCTTCTCAGCTAGAAGGAAGTGGTATTAGTCCCATATTAGAAATGAGGAAACTGAGGCACTGAGTGACTTGGCTACAGTCAAACACTAAGTCTGTAGAAAAGATAGGAATAGAAGGTAAAAGAGAATTTAAAAAATTTAACTGTTTGACTTAGGGATAAGTACTAGGTCTTTTCCCGAGAGATGGCTTTAGTCACACAAAAGTCACTCTACTGGTTGTGTCCCCAAGCCAGGCAATTAGACACTGAAGTTCCTCTGAAGTGGCTGCAAATTATAAAGTGTGAGGGTGCTGATGAGTATTTGACTCTGTGTCTTTGAAAAGGCCTGGAAATGAGTTCGCACTGCATGTGGCTTGCTGGTTCTCACATGCTGAAGAACAAGCCACACACTGCTGCCTTGTTCATTGCTACCACATGGGCAGCCTGAAGACTGATGACAAATTGTTAATGGTAAAAAAGATACATGGCAAACAAAAGAAAAAACACAGCTTGATTTTCACACAGGTTACAGAAGCCAAGAACTCACGGGTGTCGGGGTGCTACCACAGAAAAGATTTGATCATGATATCAGGCAGAAAAGTCAATTAAGTAGTCTAAAAGCCACTTGAAAATGACATCTACATGCTTATTTTTGTATTTGCTTAAGAAATTATATTTGTGGCACCTTGCCCTAGATTTGTATTTGGAAACACGGAGTGATAAATTTACAATGTAAAATGATATTTACAAAAAGGCATTTTTCCAGATTATTCCACCACTTGTTTTCTTCATTCATTGCCAAACATCGTAAGGAAGGGAAATAAACTCTGATATACATACTAGATACAGCGTAGAGCTGAAACAGATAGCTGCAGGTCAAGAAGATGGAATGATAATGGATGATAAACAAGTTGAGCTTCCTCTATATTTTCTGTATCTGCTTGAATTGTACAAAACATGTCTTTACTGGACTACAAAGAAGGCAGAGGTGTGGCAGCGGGGAGAAAAATACTGGAAGTGGCATATCCTCATACCTGCACACACTGGTTGTTACTGTCTGCTATTAATATTTTTCCATTTGTAGATGCAGCTACACCTTGAAGATTTGTAAATTCCCCTTTGTTTCTTCCTTTGGTGCCTAAAATTGAACACAAAGCACGTAAGAAATCAGGTTAGACAGGAGTAATCAGTTAGGACCTAAATGCCAACACATGCATTTATTACATAATTTATTACATTACTTGATCTACAGATTTCTATTTTGAAGAGTTCTTATCACTGCTACAAATGCAAAGAACCATCTCAGTCACACATAGGGTAAGGGACAATGGCTTTAAACTGGAAAAGGGAAGATTTGGATTAGCTATTAGGAAGAAATTGTTCCCGGTGAGGGTAGTGAGGCAGTGGCAGAGGTTGCCCAGAGAAGCTGTGGATGCCCCATCCCTGGAAGTGTTCAAGGCGAGGCTGGATGGGGCTTGGAGCACCCTGGTCTGGTGGAAGGCGTCCCTGCCCATGGCAGGGGCGTTGGACTAGATGGTCTTTAAGGTCCCTTCCAACCAAACCATTCTACGATTCTATGATCCACAATTCTAAGTACAAGAAGGGATTGTTCTTACTCTTTGGCATGCATGCCACCTAAGCGCCCATCAACATACTTATCTCTTTGGCCTTCACAAATCAAAGTGTTCACAATTTGCTGCTTGCATGAGAGAACTAGTAAAATGTTTTTTCATAAGTGATGGACTTTTTTTAAACTGAGGATTTTTATTCAACTGAGAAGGCAATGAAAGGGGCAGTACTGTGGGAACATACAGACAGAGGCTAAGATAAGAACCTGGACAGATGGCAAGGTTTTAGTACAATTAGTTAAATATCCTCAGTGAAATCACAAAGTTGAGATAAAACATATCGGTGATCACTTTGGATGAGGCCATTTCAAAGCAGGGAAGTTTCCTATTCACTCATACATAGTTTTCGGTCATAGGCTTTAAAAAGCCCCTTAGAAGGGAAACTCAGATGAAGAACTGGTTTTGAGTGATTGGGACATGTGGGCCAATGAAGACCAACACCTGGAGACCGAATGCTTCTGCAGAGACCTTAGATTGTTCTAATAAAGCAGTATACACACACAGAGGTCCCATTTTTACCCAGGACAAATGCAATAGTGATATATATAGTCTTTTCCCCAGTGGCTTAAGGGCATAAGGAACTGTAAAATGTCAAATTTTCAGAAAAGTTCATTACATTAAGGTGCCTCATTACTTAGATGTTTGTTCTGAGATGTTCCAAGGGGAGTCACACAGCAAACTCATGTCTTTAAAAGGTCAGACCTAAAGTGGCTGGGCCAAATCACACCTGGAGCACAGGAACAGTATCCAAATTCCTGCTTTGTTTGTAAAGGAGGCTCAGGGGTCTTTAGACAAGACTGCAATTGTGCTCTTGGACCCCAAGGTTATTCATAATGAATTAACAAATTTTGAAACAAAAAGACTCTATAAGCTGTTCTTTCCAAGACTTCGATGCAGTACTATTTTTCCTAGTGAAGTATTTTTACAAGAATTCACTGGCTGTGTATCAGACATTAATTGGTTTCAATATATGGTTTTAACTTAAAAACTTGTCTTTTATTTTAGTCAGCCCAAAATATCCTGGACCTCGTTGACTAAAACTGTTCTGACTGTGATGCCCAATATAAGACATACACATTAGCTCTAATTTGTGTTTAGTTTTCATTAGGATCTATATACTCTTAACAACTCTTCCTTCTGCTGTGGTGATGGCTGTGGGATGCATATTTCCTGTCACTGGCTAACAAGTAACATTTCATTCCTCTGCACTTGGTGCTGCGAGCATGTCCCTTTGTTTCAAGGCTTGTTTTCTGGAACTCCATATGCTCCATCCTATAACAACACAAATAATTCTCAATTTTTGTACTGCAAGGGGAAAGTATATATTCAGGGAATAGTGAGTTACACACCAACTACATTACCATGGGCCATTTCTGTGTACTCTTTTAATGAGCAGCGCCTGAGGGATGCATGCAGTAATTTTTTTCCACCATATGCTAATGATAAGTTTCCTTTTTGCCTTTTAGCCAAAGAGAATGGATGAAAAGGGAGAAACATTCTTTTTACTACTGAGAGTAAAGGGAAAACATTTGTTAGAAAAGGGGAGGCGTAAGCTATAGCATCTGGAACCAACTAGCACAAACTTTATGGAATGTATGCTCTTTACCCTTAGAAATATGTTCTTGAAAGTGAAGGATTTAATTTTTAAAGATAAGAGAGACCTATATAAGGAGTTACTCAGTGTTCTTCAGTGGGACCTTGTAAACATACATCAAAGGGAAAATAGAAGAA
>NW_009634093.1:25162-31405 GCF_000690535.1 Cariama cristata
GAATGCCATAGTCACATTTCACAGTAAGTTTAAGAAACAGTAATTTATTAGCACAGTGTGCAGATGAAATTCAGCTCCATGCAACGTCCTTGTACATAGTGCTTTGCAGCTCTTAAACCCGTCACATAGGTCCTGATTTGCACACTGGCCTTTATACGCTCCCTTCTGCAGTGGCACAAATTTCTCTGAAGAAGAAAGCTGAGGTTAGTGAAACACAGCTTATTTCCTAACTTACGCTCAAGAGGAAAACAGGTAACTTTCAACTTTCTGATTTGAATAATTCACTATGCCAGCAAAGATCTGAATCCAAGCACAGGCAGTGGCAGTGGTTCAGATGATGAGAGGAAAGCTTGTAGTAAAGTATGCCAGCCTCTGGAAAAGCAGGCTCCTGCAACCGACTCTGTAATACCCACGGATGATAGCTCCTTCCTGTAAGTAGAGATTCTGCCTTAGAAACATACCTGCCCGAGAGCGAGTATTCACCAAATCTTTCACTACGAGATACCACCCGGCTGTATCAAGGCAGCCCATGCTTTGTCTTCTCTTCTCTCAGTCACAGGCAGTGACCCCTCACTCCGTAGCCTAGGGAGGCACCCACATTTCAAATGCAGAGGGCTGGAACCAGAGGATAGTGGTAGGATCCTTATTTCCCAAGCAGTCTGGTTTAGATGAAAGCCTGCACCTTTCATGCCTGTCTCTGCCCAGCCTTACCTCCCTCCTGTTCCGAGCTGTGCGGGGCACAAAGGAGGAAAAGACAGACATTTTACTGCGACTTCTGTGGCAAGTTGCTGGGGACTGGGAGAGGAGAGCAGAGTTTTCAAAAGGGGAAGGCTGAACCGAGTTATTAGGAAGCAGATCTGTTGCCTGTGGAATAGCTCCTTTTACACCACCTTTGTATACAGATAATAAACAATCAGATTTGCCTTAGCCCTATCTAATTTTTTCTGGTATTACTGAGCATAGCCTGCACAAACCAATTAATTTAGCTTTGAAGATATGCTTTCAACAAATGAGTATCCATTTTCAGCTCAAGACAATCTAGCACACATAAAATCCTTCATAATTTCAATCTTTTATTCTTGCACAATAGAGGCTAGATTGAATCTCACCAAAAAGACAGAAAAAAAAAATCTAAAAACCCCATTAACATCATAAGAGATGTTAAAAATTATATCATGTAACTGCAATAAGAATCTGCTCTGTAAGTGCTGGGCGTCTGGACAAACCTGTTGTACAATGTACATTTTTGATGCTCATAGTAATAGAAGGAGTGTTTTTCGCTTTCTAAGTTTTGCTAATATGCATAATAACTTCCCTGCTTGCTAACCTAGATTTACTAGCTTCCTAAAGCACAAAGAAAAACCGTGTCATTGCCCCCAGCAGGAAGGGAATGGATTCAGGGAGACAAAAACCCTGCAGAAAGATTAATGGGGAGACTTTCGAGGTTGCAAGTAGCCATAACCTGTTGTGTAAGTACCGTTTCTTTCCTGCCTACAAGACTTCAAATATTTCTTCTTGGACTGTTCTCTAGGTGGTACCGAAAAAAAGGATAAAACTCAACACCATGGAAAGGTCTACATACATACTGCATAGACAGGTATCAAGGAGTTGTTTTCTTGTTCCTTCGCTTCGCTTCTATTTTCCTCAGAGCGCCAAAAGATCTTTAGTCAAATCTTACACGTTTTGAGGATGTGATGCCCTCTCTTGTAATAGATACAGCTGAAACGCAAAAGGCTCTGTAGTAAAACTGCACTGAATCAGGTTGTTAACAAGCTGTGTGCTTACTGTAAAATAAATGTCAGTGTTTCTAATCCAAGTTCCCATGCAAATGTAAGTTTTAAAATCAATCAGGCTGTTGGATGAAGGCACACAATGTTTGTAACCTTTAAAGAGGAATGAATAATTCAGTAGGAGCTCTGGCAGATACTCCCACACACTGTTGGTAGTGAGGTTGGGCTGATTTGTATTAATTTGCTTTACACAGCATCTGTCCCTAAAAGCCCGTCCGAGACCACCGCCGAGCCTTGCTCGTGCAGCAGAGCCCTGCCGCCACAGCTAGGTGTGCACAAATCCCAGGTGCCCCTCAGAAGCAGCTCTGTGCTGGTACAGCAGCAAAACCCCGAAGGACCCGAGTCGAACCAAGACCAGATTTCTGTCATCAGGACATCAGACTCACGCCGGGGATTTTGCCAGCAATGCGATATCAGAGTTCTTCACCTCCCATCCAGTACAGGTATGACCACAACACTATGCAGTGCGGGCATGGCCAAATTTCACACTGGTCATCACAAACCCATAAAGAGTTCATGACAAGCCTCAAAGGGACTTGAGCTAATGAACGGGAAAATGCAATTCTATTTCCCCTTTACTAACAGAAATACAAATTCTGTATAGAAAACATCTTGCCATTTCATACTACTTATTAATGGGTTTGTTCCGGAGTTCTGAAATAGAGACTGAAGAACAACTGATTAAAGTGTGTTGTCAGAGGGGCCTCTGCATTTCACGTATCCTACATCTGCCCTACGTGGAACAACGACGTATGCCCATCCCTTCCTTCTCCAACGCCTGAGCCAGGCTGTAATTTGGCCAGGACAGGACCTTGCTGGAAAGGCAGAGAAGGGATGGGGGAATGGGAGGAAACAGATGCTGCTTGCTAGAGGGAGAAGGTTTCTCTGGACCATCCATACAGGGGGACTAACTGCAGTTGAAAAATACATGTTTTTTTTCAAGGAGATGTGTACCCGTATAACCTACTTGTATTTTTGTAAAAGCTCAAAAAGTATATATCTATAAGCAGCCCTATCCTTCCAAACAGGACAATCCAATACAGAGTTTCAGGCAGAGGCCTTCAGAGAAAGTTAAAGAAGAAACACGTGATGAAGAATCCCTTTGCTCCCCCTAAGTCTGCTTTCAAACCGCAGTACAGTTATTATTACACAGGCCTTGTTCCTGGCTTTTTACGTGGAGCAAATTCATAGTAAGACTCCTATTTGCTTTCAGCATAGAAGATGAATCCCCACCTAGAAAGAAGCCTGACAGAAGGTACTGTTAAAGGCACTTTTTTTTTTTTTTTAAATCAGAGTGAATTACACAAGTTAAATGTACCAGCTAAACTTAGATACTCAGCTACATGACTGAAGCAACTAAACATGGTCTGAGGAAAAGGAAAATTGAACTTTCTAGCAGAAAGCCAACTCTCCATCTGGCTGTATCTGATGCCAATCCCAAGTATAAATAAATGAAGACAAAAAGCAGTTGAATTGGGAAATAGCACCACTACTGCTAAACGGTGTCAAAGAACCCAGTCATGAAAAGTGCCAGAAGAGAAAAAAATACCGAGGCGTACGGCATGGCAGAGCTAGAGCACACGATGGGGTCCTGGGCAGAGTAGCTAACCGATACCACCCATGGCTCTTCCCCCTTCTCTGGAGGGCATGGGAGAGATTCACCAGGGAAGGTGGAAGGGGCCGACTGTGAACATCCCTCGCCTCCATTTACCTCTGCTCAGCATGGGTCTAAGGCACCAAAGCAGGGTAATGGAAAAGAGCTTTCCCTCTCACTTTAGTGCTTCCTACTGCTTGTAGAGGTAGCAAAAACCATTGCGCAACAATAATTTTCCGGGTATGATAAGCACATTCTTGTTTTCATTTGTATAAACTAAGTACATGCTACACAGATACTGCATCGACACACTTTTAGAGATCACGCCTGTTAAAAAAAAAATAAAAAAAGGTTGAGGATATAAATTATTGAGAGAGAAGAGGAGGAAGCAAGAAACACTCTGTTCTTGTAAATAATGAATTACATGAATGTATGAACATGCAGTCAATAGCTTGACCTTAAAATGTCTGAATAGAACCACATGCCATTTTAAAAGCCATGAATAACACAGAATTGGCAAAAGATACAATGCATAATTCCCTATGAACAAAAGCACTTGACTGTACTAATGTTGTATTAATGCTATCTCTGGTAATACTAGCACAAGAACAATCTCCTGCTAGGAGTCAATCGATTTACTTGTGCATAAAAGCCCATATATCAGCATATATACAATAGCATACTCTGTATACTTGGATGCCCGTAGGAATATTATGGTATGGCTCTCCAACACAGCTGCACGAGCTTCTGGCAGCCCAAATATAAGATTTATCTTGCCCAGTTTAAAATACAAATCCAGATTTGGCCAGGGTTGCCAGAGGAATTCAACAATGTGTTCAAAACAGAGATAGGCAGTTGTGTTGGAAAACAGTGATAAACTTTATTTTACATTACCTCATCAACAAATGAACAAAACCTTAACTTTTCGAAGTGAGCTGAAACTGGAACTAAATGAACTCTTAAATCTGTGAAGGCAATCCCTGTGAAAACGTCTGAAGTTTTACCTGTCTTCATTAATTTCACGTATTTTGGAAGAGTGTAAAAAGCTAGAGCATTACAGCTGCAAAGGCTGAAGAGGCCTTTCAGACGACACATTCGTAAGTCCACAGAAGCCCAGAGGGACATCCCTATGTAGGGTCATTATATGAAATGAGGGGCTGAGAACTGAACAAGTAATAGGATGAAGTATTACTCTCGGCTCAGTTTTTCAATAAAATAGTGATCGATAGATCCCAAATGTGGACAACTCCTGAGAGGTTTCATCAAGCAGAAGCTCTGAGACACGTGTAGCTCTTGTTCTAATTATTTTTCTCTTCCATTTTTTGAGGGTAGAGCGGTGAAAAAGGGGGAGAAGCAGAACTCCAAAATAAAGCACATGGTCATGATTGCATCACAACACAAAGAAAGGATATGCACTTTTTGGAAAACATTTAAGACTTCTAGAGTTCACGGTGTGTTCGAAAGGACAGTTTAAAAAAAAAAATAAAAAATATCCAAGAAACACCACCACCACCAAAACCCAAACCAGAGTCATACAACTATTTGGTAGTCAGGCTAGAAACTGCTTACTAGAAGCAAGGGATACAAAAGCAGAAATTACAAGCCGAAATCACTTTAATCCATACCAAAATCTTTGTAATAAGAATACTGACAGTTTTTAAATAATTTCAGGAGTTGTTTTTTTAGTATTTAGTATTTTTAGGGTTTTTTTTTAGTATTTTAGTACTTTTTTAAGTATTTAGATCTATGATTTCCACACTGGGACAAATTAAAGTTTGATCTATGTGAACAAGAGGGTTTAGCATTCAGTGAAGGTGTCGGCCACAACAGGTAAGCGAGCTCCCCTGTTGCTCACAGGCACAGTGTACCTGTGCAGGCTTTCCTGTCCTGCTCCCACCTGCTACAGACCCACAGACTCTTTCTGCCTGAATCGGTCCATCCAGCCCCTTCCTCTGCCTAGCAGACAACACATCTCAACCCTTCCAGAAGAGATTAGGGAGATGTTTTCTTTCTAGACAGGGTTCAGACATTATTCTTAACCGTTCTGTTTAACCCTGTCTCAAAACAGGGCCCAAAAAAAGATCTAGGCTGCATTTAGACATATCCCCTGCTGCTCTTACCAGTACCAGCAGTGAAACTGCACGTGGGAAGAGCCCCAGGTCCCTTTCCTTCCCAGCAGGAGCCGGAGGCTGATCCCTCTGCAAGGGCATCTCTCCCCACGGGGCTGGTAACAGGGGCTCTGCCAGAGGCGAGGGCAGCAACAGCTTTTGCAACAAGAACACCCTTCTGCTAGAGGAAGGGCTGTGTCTGGGTGCTCATTGAACAAAGGTCACCTACCAGCTTTGGACGATAAAGCATGGCTACTGCCGAGTAGGGATGGCTCGACTTCAGTATGAATTGTTCTACATCATATTTCTAACTTTTGATTCAGCAGTCACCATGAAATTTAGCCTTAGTGACAGTAAAGTCATTGCCTCTGTAAAAAATGCTTTGAGTTGTTGTATTTATGGGGTCATTTATCTTACTAGGAAATGCACTGGCCATCTGGGAAAGGTTGTCATTTTGTGAGTAGCTTCATCCAAAGCTTACATTGTACTGTCCTATTCAGCAAGCAAAGCACACTTGCTGAATACATTTTCTGATATAAAACCATTATGTTATTGCATGTACTCTCTATCAAAGCAAGGAATCTATTAGAAATATTGACAGATGAGAAATTAGATGGAGGGGGTTAACCAACCGAAAAATAGTGTCCAGATGAATTTTCAATAGAATTACTAAAAAACCCTGCAGGATTAACCACCATCCATTCTCTGCTACAAAGGGGAAAGCCACCTTGCCGACTGGTTGTCAGACTTG
>NW_009634094.1:0-5542 GCF_000690535.1 Cariama cristata
TCGGTCCTGGGTCACCTGTGCCCCCTGCACCTTCTGGGGGTGAGACCTCTCCTCCGCCTTCCCCCCACGAGGAGCCCAGCGCAGCCCAAGAGAGCCCGCAGGGAACAAACTGTAGCCAGCTTTCAGAAAGTGCAGCTGCTAATAAACTTAACTGAAGGAAGAAAAAATCTACTGAAAGCAGAAATAGTTCTGTTGCAGCCAAACCAGGATAAGGATATTGTGAATGGATATAAATAAATCTGCGTTCAGGTTTTTCCCTGCATTTTCCTGGGTAGATTAACGTAATATCACTAAATTGTCACAACTTTTCACGTAGAAAGCATTCCTTACCAAAGTCTGAGCCACCAAAAATCCCGTGTTGCTGGTCCCCGGGGGCCACCCCTCCTGGGGATGGCTACGTGCCGCATTCACCTTGGTCGGCATCTCCGCTGCGCGGGGCTGCGGGTGGGAGCGGGGTTTGCCAGGAAAGGAGGGCTCCCCCCTCTCTCTCCCTTCTCGCTTTTTTCCCTTCCTTCTCCCTCTTGGTTCTCGGCTTCCCGTGACAGTCCATCACCGACTTCTTCCAGGGCATTCAGCCAACAGTTTGGCCAGACCTGCGAATAGGTCTGCTAACGGGACAGTGAAGAATCCCTTCCGGGGAGCAACTTGGCAGAGCTGAACTGCTTGTAAGATACAAATCCCAATTCTGTTGAATTAATTTGGCTTAATTATTGTCTTCAAATTTCTCTTACTCCTTTCATCCCATTGCTTTTTTTCCTCAAATGCGATAGACTTCCCGTGATAGATTGCACCTGGTATTTTATGACGACTCGTTCGGAATTACCACCAGCAGTCCTACCAAGTTGCAGAACTACCGCAGATAGGGTCAAATACTTATTTTGTTTGATTGCCAGCAGAAGAAGCAATAGTTGCTTGAATGTTCAAACAATCATTTTATGATAAACTAGGAGATATGTTGGAAGAATTTATTTTGTGGTTTCTTTTTTACACAATTGCGTATTTTAAAATCCTGTATCATTTTTAACCAAGTTACACCTATAGAATTTTCTAAATTCCTGTCTTTGTTGCACTGTGTTTTTCTCTGGTTTACCAATTTGATATTTATTGTTTTCCTTATTATGTGTTCTTTACTATTACTTACTGCTGCTTATTTGGAAGCAGAGTCCAATGTGTTCATACCAGAGTCTTTGATTTAATGCCATTGGAAATCAAACCACTGATGATGTGTAAGAGAAGGAAGAAAGGGCAGATGCCGGGAAATACTCGCCTGCTTCACTGAGGGAAGTCCCGTATCTCTGTTTCCTCCATCTCTGAGTGTAATGGAAGTAGTTTGCAGCTTGCACAGCAGCCATGTCTACTTACTTTCCCCATTCTGTAGTTCTTCTTCTGTTCAGTCCTGATAATAGTTCAAAAGTTAAAATGTATTTTCTGATTGCCATAGTATCTGATTGGAATGGTATTAAGAAATTGCGTTATCCTATCGATACCATCTTTTAGGCAAAAAATGAACTGTGCTTCGTTAGGGAAGCAGGATAGTGCTTGTGGTGCTTGTTAGAAAAACAGAAAAAATCATTTTGAGACAAAATGATGTCATTCTCGGTCTCAGTTTCTCAAAAGAAAGATGAGAGATGCTGCCAGTGCCTACATCGTTACATGTCAGGATGGCATTGCCGTAGTCTGGAGTTACAAAAAGCTCTTTGAGAACATGGAGCTGTGGTACCCTTGCGGAGACGGAGATACAGAGGACGGGAGGCCTCCGTGAGAAGAGGAGCCCGGCAGATGTGAACCTCCCCATTAGCGTAAGTGTCAGTAGGAAAAAAAAATGGCCTTTTGCTTTCAGCAGCCAGCCAGGCCCAAAGCGAAGGTTTCACAGATTAATTTGGCTCTAGTTAGAGTAAACAAGGGTAAACGAATACGTTTGCTCTAGCTGCCTGCTCGTCCGCTCCCATTCCCCCGGGCTCCAGCCATGCCCGTGCCTTCCGTTACTCGTGTGCGCGCGTGCGCACGTGTGGGTGCTGCCGCACGTCAGTCAAAGTGCGTGGGAAAACAAAAACTGACCCCAGCGGAAAACTCACACTTGATTTTGTAAGGCTTTGTATCAAGCCAGCAGCCAAGGATTTTGGTCCGTTCTTTTCTGTGATTTCAGAAAGAGAAAGGAATTCCTCCCTTCAGCGCGTTGCGCGGAGTTAAGCGGCGATGAGCGTAGAGCAGTTACCCATTGACTGGTATCTCTTAGAGTTCATTTTTCAGGTAGAACTTTCTTCTCCCCTCTGAGTTTTTTCTTTTACTGTACGACTTTAATTTGGAAGTCATTTGACCATCGAATACAAGCTAATATTCTTATATGAATAATGATAGCTACTGATTTTTGTTAGAAGGAATAGCAGAGAGACAGGAGCTTAAATCCGGTGTTTTCATTTGAAGGTGTGCACTTAATCAAAAGCAATATTCAAATGGCAAGATTTAGCTGCATACCTTAATAGTCGCGAAGGCTTAAATGTTACTTACTGCATGTGCTGGGAGCACACCAGTAGCAAAGGGAGATTCCTCAGCGCTATGTCCGTATAAAGCTATCCGTTGGGAAGCGTGCGTACCTGCATCCTCCACTGCTGCATGTGATGCCATAAGGCACAGCGCCGGGGCTACACAGACCTCTCGCTTCTTTTGTAAACGGGAGGTCAGAAAAGAAACCAGCAATTTAAATAGCAAATGCTGTCATATCAATAGTTTCATAAGAATTGGGGGAAAAAGATGCTGGAGTGCCCTTTTGAGGCAAAACAGGGCGATGTTTGACCCCCGAATTTGCTCTGAAGCTCCAGTTTGCACGTGCTGATACACGGTTGTGAAATGCTCCGAGCGTGGTTTCAGCTGGCTCCAACTGCAAATGAAGCCACGAACAAATGCAGCTGGACTGGCAGGTTTTTGTATACAGCTCATCAAAAATTGGTCCAATGTCCTCCTGGCTGTGAGGGAATGCCTGCACCATTCCAATGGGAGCACAGCAAAATGAAGGAAAGCTGTTGGCAAGGGCAACTCTTTCCACAAAATTCAGTGGACTTTTGAAATACATCAAGCTGCTTTGTTTTCTAGTTTGCTAGAAAAAAGTGTGAGTTGCTTTCTTAATGTGTATTCAAAGAAACGCTCCATGGGGCTGCACATCCCTCAGCATTTTCCCTTCTCTCTCTGACGGTTTTTGTTTCTTCATCAAGGATGGATCGCCCTTCACCAAACACTGAAATGGAGGGATACTTGGAATAAAATGCGTGCATGAGATTTCTTCGTGAACCCGAGCGTGAAATGGAGGTTTTAACACGTGGCTTTGTAGACTTCTTCCAGCGACTTGGATGTCAGACCTGTATGCGCAAGAAGCGGAGATGTATAAGATGCAGAATCATCCAGAAACTTGTTTTCCTTTAGCTATGAGTAAAATGTAGTCTAACATGGAAAGGTCAAGACCCCATACTTGTATGTGGGTATAGAAAAGTTTTGTGCAGAAGCTGAACTAAGTTTTTTAAGAGATGCTATAAAATAAGGCTGTAAATTTGCCCTAAATCGGATGTTTGATCTGTTTAGCTTAAGCCTAGGTGATGACTACTGCTACAGTTTTAACGTACCGCCCAAGGTCCCCATGAGGGCCCAACACTTCTGTGTCGGCACAACAAACACAGATGTTTTCCAACAGAAAACATTAAAAAGCCTCTGTAATTTAAAGCGTTGTGAAAACCTTCCTTTGCATTCGTGATGCGTTTAAACTTTAACATCAGGTCTTGCACTAATTGTTCCAATACTGTAACAGTACATACTTTCCAGATGAAGCCACGGTTGCTTGTTCTTGGTCTGCTTAAACAGGTGATACTCCTCAGGAATACAGTGGAGGCATTATTTTGCAGCTCAGGGAGAAAGTGATGGAAAATCCTTGCTGTCACTGCTATGACTGAAGAAATGAGGTCATTTAGCCAGGAGTTCCCTGGAACTGCCTTGATGCAACTGGTTCTTCTAAAAGAGAAACGGTTTTTGGGGGGGTGTTTTTTTTTTCCTTATCTTGCCCAATAATCATTATACATAAATTCAAACTGGCACCACCAGGGGAAATGGTTTCCCATTGCCTTGTGCTTCAGTCCAGCAGCTGCCTCCGTGACCACCTTGGCAATTTCCACGCGGCACAGAGGAGTTCATACCGTGTGCGTTGCTCCTGCGGCAGCACTTGTATAGCAAAGCTGCCCGTCAGCTGTGTTGCTGTGGAGCCTGTATTTTCTTTTTAAGCTCTACTTAGAAACTTAATGGGCTGCAATCTGTCTATGAGTTCTTAGTGTAATACAGAAAGTATTTCTGTGCAGTTAAAAAGAAATTATTGGAATTACCGCTATAACACAAAGGCGGCAGACCAAGAAGTGCGGAGCTTTCCACATTCCAGAGCACCTTGCGACCACAAAACCAGATTTTCTGATATTACTCAGCAGTGTCATTTCAAGCCCGTGCAGTAATGGAGAGATGTAATTGTGCCCTTTCAAACACACGGGGCAGTGGGAATGGCGAATTGCACACCCAGGCAGTTTAACCAAATGGGCAGTGCCTCTGCCTGATCTGTGTCGTACAGAACCTTACGGAATAGCGTGAAGTCAATTGCGCAGCTCTGTACACCAGAAGTGTTTCTTGCATTTGCTTTTGGTTTTCCTTTTTTAGGAAGAAAAGTTAATTACGAACATTATCTTCCCCCTATCAAAATCTGTATCGGTGCATAGTAAAGGGTGATCACAGAAGTCTGATCGATTTTTAAAGACTGAATATAGCTTCAGTTGCTGAAAGAGACAGCATCACACTTCTCTAGTCTGTCATTTACAAAACAAAAGCCATTAAAAATAAGGATTTGACAGCAGAGAAAAACACAAAATATAAATTTTCTAACAAGATGGAGGTATTATTTATATTACTACAAATAAAAACATCTTTCATTAAGTAATAACCTGAGCTTATATTTTAATCTGATTTTAGTATCTGAATAGTTTATTATAAGGAAACCCATTAGCTAGGGATTAATGCAATCGTACTTAATCACCAGTAAAAGTGAGGTACGTGTTTGTTAGTATTGCCCCAGTACACTGCGTGAACAGTGCGTACCATGTCTGCATAAAGCTTTTGGTTTCAAGTCTCTTCTCATAAAAATTACAGTCCAGGCTCCTCTGCAGAGTGAAAAACGTGCCCCTACCAACCCATCACACGCACTGCCGTAAAACTTGCCGTGACAACTGTCCAGACAGCGGTCGCTGACTGTAGCCTCAGGTAGTTACTGCCATGTCCACCCTGTTAGCAATCCTGTCCCCACGTGTATGCAGAGCAAAGGAACGTGTCATTTCCAGCTGCCACCTCTCCTGTAACCTGCTGCTGAGTTTCCTGAATATCAACAAAAGGACCACCCAGAGGGACCTCAACAGGCTTGAGAGGTGGGCCCATGTGAACCTCATGAAGTTCAACAAGGTCAAGTGTGAGGGCCTGCACCCGGGTCAGGGCAATCCCAAATACAGGCTGGGTGATGAGTGGATTG
>NW_009634095.1:0-1259 GCF_000690535.1 Cariama cristata
ATTCTGCTTGGGGCACCTTACCACCAACTGCCTGCTGCATAAACGGGCGTGCTCCCAGCGAGGAGAACCAGAAGTTACAATTAGGTGGATTGCTTCATCTCGCATCTGACTTGAGGGCAAACGAAGAGGGACACGAATACAGATAATGCAGAACACGTTATACAGAGTTCTGCTTTTGACAGCAAGTTAGAACTCGAGTTTCGATGGCCTGGTCACTTGTGAAAATGGAGTCACCGATGCGGTACAGACAGACAGCCGCGGGCAGTGCCAAGCCAGCGCCCGGCACCGCAGCACCCCGGCACAGCACCTCCAAGAAAGGCCCGGGGGACCCACGCCTCCAAAATCACCCCGGTCTCTGACAATCATAGCACTGCCGCGCCGGGGACCCCCAGAGCAGCGCTCGCCAGCTCAGCGCCAGGAGGTAACCGCCGGGCTCCTGTCAGCCCTAACAGGGATCACAAGGTGAGGGTAGTGCTGGAAAACTACTCCAGCATCTGTGGCAAGATCAGGAGACAAAGCCAACTGCATTCCAGTTCAAAGCTTTCTGTTTCTCAAAGAATCTCAAATCCAAAATAGTATTTTCTACATTTTAATACATTCTGGTGTTACATTTGATTTCTATTTATCAGTCATATCCTTCCAGCATAGTAAAAACTTGTACAACTTATCAGAAAACACAATGAATCTAAAATAATTTCTTTCCGTTACTTACATAAGAATCTAAATCCTAGAATGTGGGGGGTTTAACCCTGTGCTCTGTCACCATCTGAGGTACCCGAGATAACTGTTATGCACTAATATAAAAGCAAAATGATTCTTCAGTATACAGCAAAATTCATCAAGTTTAGGAGACGCTCTCCTTGATTTAAGAGATCACTACCCATACAGTGCTCGGCAGCACAGAAACACTTATGTGATGAACAATCTCACCCAAGCTGAATAAATACACGTGTCTTCAGATACCAAGGAAAAGTTCCAAATTAGTCACCAGTATTAAAAAGAAGTAACAAAAACTGAAGGACCATGCGTTATTTTAGGAAAGAAGTGAAAAATGTCTTTGAGAGCATTTGTTAATCAGTATTTGCTATAATTTATTGCTATGCTCGTTCATCTCGAATGATGGTATTTAGGTAGCTAACAATAATCATGAAGAACAACCCACTAACGGCCCCTGTTCCGAACAGCTTCTTCCGCACGCGGCCTCCGCCAGAGGAGCGGCCGGGACTGAAGGAGGGGAATTAGGAGGGAGATCCGAGCAC
>NW_009634095.1:1290-2351 GCF_000690535.1 Cariama cristata
GACTGACGGAGGTGAATTAGGAGGGAGCTCCGCGCACGGCCGCTCCTGGCGCGAGGGACGGCCGCGGTGCAGTTCACGGGGACACGCTCCCGCTGCGGAGCGCACAGGCTTTAAGGCTACCTTTCCTCCCCTCCTCCATCAAGAGCTGGGTTTGGTGATGAATTTTGTTAACACTCATTTGCTCACGGATTCCCCGATGTCTGAATGACCCTACTGGTGTAACGCTGCTTCAGTACACACGTGCATACAACTGTTCTCTCATTTTTAGCTTTTGCTGTGGGTAATAAAGATGAACTTAGGGGAGGATGAAAAAGAGATCTCTGGTTACTTCAGCGCCCAGAAGGCCCTTCCAGAAGGTCTGTGCTCGTACAGCAGGGAGCTGCTGCACCGTCACGCCTGCAGCCCTGCGGACAGCGTCGCAGCCGAAACCCCAGCCGCCGGTGGCACGGGGCCCTGGGGCGTTCCTGGGGGCACCGAGCGAAAACGGCTCCAGGGACACTGTTGGTGTGACACACGAAGGCACACGAGATGACCCACGGGCTGTTATCATCTCAGCTTAACCAACCTGTGTTTTAAAAAAGAGACAAAGTGTGGGCAGTAGCCTGGCGTGGAAGGTGCAGGGAGTACAGTGGCACCTTCTTCTGCATCACCGCAAGTGGTAGCTACAGGGGGTTCCAGCTCGGCCAGTCAGATCCTTAATAATTTTTGTTTCTGGGTTATGGATCGAGTCATAACTCACTACCTTGCCAAGCTTTTATTTATGGCTGTTGCACGGCTGAGCTATCTGAACTATTTCTGAGCTCACATCTTCCACAGAATAATCGAGGGATGTCTCCAAGGCAGAACGAATGCGGACCCTTCGTTACCCTCTTGCATCCTCGCATTCCTCGCGGTGTCACGTTGGAATAGCTGCCGGATCGCTCTTGTTCCAACCACAGGTGCCCGCAAGGCGCTCTCAGCCCGTTCTGCTCAGGCCAGGCCGAGGGAGCGGCGTGCCCCGCGGCTTCAGCAGGGCCCTGCACGCCGGGCTCGCCGCCTGGCCCCCCGAACAGCCTCCCTCC
>NW_009634095.1:2382-5360 GCF_000690535.1 Cariama cristata
CCGCCCGTACAGCCTCCTTCCTCGGCAAGGAGGACTGAGCCGTGTCCTTTTTGCTCACTCTGAGGACAACCTTTTCTATGCTCAACCAGTGCCAAATCACAGAACGCGTAACCTTCAAAATCCCATTAATTCTTCTTGCAGAAGAAATGGCTTCTATATATTCACGCCATGTAAAAATGGATCACTTTGCCCAAAATGCCTGCTACAACAGAATAAAAATGCCTATATTAACATGCCAAAGGACCGCAGGTGTGGACCAAAAACTTTAGACAATTTTTTAAAAGTATCTAAAGCACTCAGGTTCTACTCCTGTCATTAAACAGTCTTATTTCTTAATCCAAAAAAACCCCAGCTTGAAGAATGATGCTACATGAAAACCCAATACAAAACAGTGCTCAAGCCCATTTAACGATGCCACTCACACGTCGAGCGCTCATTCTGCAGCTCCTTGTCTGCTTTCTGTGTTCAGTTCCAGGCCCCCCACGACAAGACAGACCTTGAGGTGCTGGAGCGAGTCCAGAGAAGGGCAACGAAGGTGGTGAAGGGTCTGGAGCACAAGTCTGATGGGGAGCGGCTGAGGGAGCTGGGGGGGGTTGGTCAGGAGAAGAGGAGGCTGAGGGGAGACCTGATCGCTCTCTACAGCGACCTGAAAGGAGGGGGTAGCCAGGTGGGGGTTGGTCTCTGCTCCCAAGTAACAAGTGAGAGGATGAGAAAAATGGCCTCAAGTTGTGCTAGGGGAGATTTAGATGGGGATATTAGGAAGAATTTCTTTACCAAAAGGGTTGTCAAGCACTGGAAGAGGTTGCCCAGGAGAGTGGTGGAGTCCCCATCCCTGGAGGTATTTAAAAGATGTGTAGGTGTGGTACTTAGGGACAGGGTTTAGTGATGGGCTTGGCCGTGAGAGGTTTATGGTTGGATTCAATGATTCTTCACTGTTAGAGTTGTTAGGCATTGGAACATGCTCCCCAGGGAGGTGGTGGAGTCATCGTCCCTGGAGGTGTTCAAAAAACGTTTAGATGTGGTACTTCAAGACATGGTTTAGTAGACATGGTGGCATCAAGTCCAACCGTACACCTGATGATCTTTGAGGTCTCTTCCAACCATAATGATTCTATGATTCTATGACTATAAAAGTCCTTTCAAACTTAAACAATTCTATGATGCTTCCCAGAGAAGAGCCGCAGCAGAGGTCCCCCTGCCAAGCAGAGGACGAGGGTGCGGACTCATGCTTGAGGAGCTCCAGCAGGCACAACAGCTGAGCCCCCCTCCTCACCCCGGGAGGAGAAGCCCCATCATCCCCCACCCAGCCCTGCCAGCCCCCCAGCACTGCTCCGATTAACGCTGTAGCACTCACGGCAAGCGGAGAGGCCTGCCTAACACCCAAACCACTTGTGTCACCGCTTCCTCCTCTACTTGTACCTGCTTTCCCATAGCATGTCTCACATGGAAAATTCCTCTCTATCCTCTACTTGAGTTCTCCTCGATGTGTCCCCTTTTTCATTAACGCACCTCTGCAAGCCACCCAAATCGAACAATGCAGTGAAGGAATTTTGGAAAAAGCTCAAAAGATTACCGTTTTCCTTGTATTCTCACTCTTACCTCCAAAAGCCATTTAAAAACACTGAATAGGAAAGTTTAAAATTCTAGTCTTGTACAAAAACCATGGAATATTTGGAAAACAGCTTTGGAAAAGGTTTAAGAAAAAGCAATTTTTATAAAAATGGTGATTAAAGACAGAATGTTTAGAAGTTGTAGAAAACAAAACAAACCTAAAGCAATTAATTTTGTCAGTCATGCAGAAAAAGGAGTGAAAGATGTCCAAATTCTTGTATTTTAGTTGCCACCATTAGCTGTATCTAACTAGAAGAACTGAAGAGAGCTACGTCTACTTTTCACAAAAAAGCCCACATCATTGAAGATTTATTTATGGAATATATTTGCACATAAATACAGGAGCTCAGTAAAACGCTGATAAGCAGCAAGCAGTATCTTCCCAGAGACCTTCTTCCAAGCAGCTTGCAAAGCTAAGTCGTAGCAGTAAGTGCCTGCACTCCCAGAAGAACATTTTTAACTGTTACACATCAAAAAGCTGAAAAGCACATAATTACATTATCAGTATCACAGACTCACTACCTTTGATTTCTCACTGCTTGTGAAAGAAGTCTCAAAGGCAGTGTAAGTTGTGCCTATGTATCGAGCGCTGAAGGATTCCCGTATAAAATTCCATATGGAAAGGATTTCACTGAAAACCAAAAGTGATCTTACAAAGTCAAGAATGCTGCCCAGGCACTAATAAAGTCTTCCAAACACTGGAAGAAACATTTTTTGTTCAGCTTTTTTCTTCCAAGCTTCAGAGAGCGACAGAAAAAAATACCAGAGTTTATTTCTCACAAGTAAATCATGCTGTGTTTATCAGTACGTGCAGTTGACAGGACCTTTCTTCCATGGAAACCAGATGGCACAAGCAACACCGAAATAGCCAGTGTCAGCAGGGACGGTGAGGAGGAGGAGGAGGAAGGGCAGGCGGTTCTGCACACCCAGGGCCAGAGCAGCCGCCGTCCCACCAGCACCTCCGCGAGCAAACGCGGCAGATGTTGGAGCACCGGCTCTCGGGCGCCTGCGCACACGGAGACACGTATTCTCCGTGGTGAATCCAGGCCTAATTACTGCTGCCTTCAGCTTGGCAACCTGCTCGGAAAACCTGACACATCTGCCTGGTTCAGCGAGCTCCCGGAGCCTGCACGCTCCTCCACTGTACCCCCGGGGAGTGCCGAGTTTAAAAGCTCGACACCTCAGGTACACCTAGACCAAATTAACACTGCAAACTTCATCTTCTCCTACAGCAATTCACTTAAATTTAAAAGAAAAACTTATCTCCTTGAACACTGTGTATGGGTCACTGCAGCGGAGGTAACGTCACCGCAACGCCAGTGCTCAAGCGCTCTCAGGTGTGGGCTCCCATCCCGCGCACCCCGCGG
>NW_009634096.1:0-1510 GCF_000690535.1 Cariama cristata
AGGAGAGGGGCTGAAGCTGGAAACCTTGGACAAATAAAAACAAGCAATTGTGTCATTTTTTTTCTACTTTTCTATATTTTAGTTTCTTATTTTGGCTTTGTCCTGAAACAAACTAGCCACTCTAAAACAAATGATGTGGCAGTAAGGAAAAGGAACAAATCCCAAGAGGAGAAATTTACACCTGCTTTGCAAAAGGAGCAAACGCACTCTCCGCTGGCTGCTGCTCACCTTCGATGGCACCTGGCACAACACAAGGACTAAACTGTATCCCTGGTCATTACCTTACTGTAGCTGCTGCTTGGTGAATAGGTTACAGCACTGCTGTAAGAAGCGCTGTTGCTTGACAGAGCCTGTAGCTGAGGGCTGTACCCCGTGATACAACCGGTAGTAAACTTTGGACTGGCACTGGGGGAGCGGGACGGGCTGTAACTCAGCACACTTTGACCCTGGATTGGAGGAGAAGGTGTTGAAGACGGGACGTTCTTTGCTGTCAGCTCACGTGGTGGAGTTGTTTGTACGGCTGCAATAAGGAAAAACAGAATTAGCAGTGTGGATGCAGCAGCCCCAAACTCTCCTCCCTTGAAACGCACAACACAACACATACACAACGCTATCTCAAGGCAATTTTATAAAGATGCTAGAAGGGACGCTAGAAAAATCGGGCCCCTCCAGAACTCAGCACTCAAGCCACTGACAGGGAAAAAAAAAAGAGAAGACTGGGACACATGACCACAACTCCGTACAAATCCTATGGCTTCAGATTTCAGGTAAATGTTACCAGGTACCCTGTGTAACCCAGGGCGGTTCTCTAACCTATTTCATCAGCTACTCTACTGCCTACTGTATGCACCTTTAGCATATTGAATGTCTCCATTGATCTGTGCAAACAAACAGATGAGATCCTTGAATTTGGTGATATGGCATTATTCCTGTCTGCTTCCCGTTTGCCAGGGGCACACTAGCAGAGTGCAATACCATCGTGCTAGCATTTTGCTCCTGACATATTTACCTTGTCAGGTTCTGATGTATTTTTAGAACTTTGCTTTGCTGATAAAAACTTTCGCAGCTGTCCTTTTTTGCTGTGCGTGTTTCCCCTCTACTTCTCCCCACAAACACTCATCAAATTACTACTGGATGTTACGAAGTTTAGTATGCTGCAGGTAATTCAGTTTATCGCTCGTGTCAGATGAGGTAATTCAGAACTCGTTTCACTAAAGAATCCTGCACTTGAGAAAGATACCATCTGGAAACAAAAATAGAACAAGAAGAGAAAAAAAAAGGATTCCCAGAGATATTTATTACACCCACCTGCATTCCGCAACCCCAGCAGGGTCTGCTGCCCAGGACTCATGACCAAGCTTGTCGGGGCCACTGTGTATTTGAAGTACCTCCAGAAATCAAACAAGGCATTCAGGCTGAACAGAGATGCAAGTGCAAGCTCTAGAAGAAACACAGAAGTTTTTACTGTAGCTTGAGTACAAGGATTAATAAAAGTATATTATTTGCAAAA
>NW_009634097.1:0-27789 GCF_000690535.1 Cariama cristata
GTGTGGTCCTCTGTCCTCTCTCCTGCCTCCGACCCTGACTGTGCACCCCTCAATCCGGTTTCCCGCCTGCTGTGGAGTCAAGTTCTGGGATGTCTGGGTGCCTGACCTGCCCTGTGAGCACTGCAAGCTGCTGCGACGCAGCACGTGGTCCTGCGGTCATCACTGGAAAGCACAGTATTGGTTTGGTATATTTTTATTGCTATTATTAGCAGTATTAGTTTTAATATTATTTACGCTCTTTTCACTGTTACTGTTTTATTAAAGTTTGTTTTAAGTTTCTAACCCATAAGTCTCTCACTTTTCTCCCCTCCTTCCCCCTCTGGGAAAGGACGGGGTTAACAGAGAGCATCTGCCACACGCTTTAAGAGCCGGCCCAGCCTAAACGGTGACAACTACTGATGCAGCAAAGCGGGCACCGTGATGTCTCAAACTGGACTCAGTAGCACGCAAGAACCAGATTCAGGAATACACAGATTGGGATCAGAGACAGGAGAGCAGGCAGAGTACCACAATGATGCCAGCCATGAAAGAAAAGAAGGCTGACCCCTATGATCCCTTAACTTTGTAGTGACTATGACATGTATGGGATGGAATACTTCATTGGTCAGTTTTTGGTCAACTGTCCCATCTGTGTTCTCCTGTAGTTGTGACCCTTTTACACCTCTTCACTTGTGGACCATAAGACACCCAACAGTGACCGTGGTTCCCGTAGGAATAAGTATAAACACGGGTCTTTCTGCATAGCAATCCCACCGCTACCCCAGCAACAACTACAAATATCAAGCACCATCAATTCTAAGTGCAGACACTGTCTGAAAAACACATAGTCAGCTTCAGAAAGTGCAGTTACTTAGAAGAAACTTAACTGAAGGAAAATCTACTGAAAAGAGAATTGGTCCTGTTTTAGCCAAACCAAGACAAAGCCAAAGCTGCAACTGCAGGAGCAGCAGGTGCTAAGACGATGTCTACTACTCACTTTACTTCTAGGATATCTAGTCTAAGTAAGATCAGTCAATTTTAAAGAAGAAAGGAGGAAAAAAAAATTGTCTTTGTGAACGTGTCTAAAAGAAACTACAATGTTAATTATATGTAAGATGGTAGCATTAGTAACTAGTTATCCACGTAATAAGTTTTATTTTTACAGAGAAGTCCAGCCTTGCTTTCTCCATGTAAGCATCCCTGTCTTCATGGAACTTCTTAAAAGGTAAATAGAATTTGATTAATTGGATAAGTGTTGTAATTGCCATGCTTTCAGCATAAATATTGTGTAGTAATCCAAATAAATCTATTGATATGCTTGAAATGAAGAAAATAATCTCAAAGGGTGTAAACTACCTTACCTGTATAAAGCTACCATTTACAAGATGTCTCCCAAATACTCTCTTGTCACTCTAGCTTGCGGACTATCTTGCTGGTATTTACAAAAGATCATTACGCTATATAAACTTTAAAGGCTTTGTTTTGCCTAAAATATCACAGGTAGTTTTTGAAGTGATATTTTATTTCTCTGTTTCTGGTTCTTTGTCTCTTTCATAGCAGGAGACTTTTTCAAATTTGAAGAGTGTTAAAGAAATAAAACTGAAGGTATGTGAACAGAATGCACACCCCCAAATCAATGATATGCTTTGTACTCCAACAACTGTACTTAAGAACAGAATATTGTATTCTCTGTAGGAGTTATGCTTTCAGTAAACACAAGCATAATTAATTCATGTGAATACAAGAATCTCTTTTGGAAGTAGAGGAAATGACAAATCACTAAAATAATTAGATTTTAAAACTGAGTATGTTAAACTATCCATGGATATGTTCTTCAGGTGGCAATGTTAGCTCCAAGTACGTAATAATGAAAGTATAATTTAGGACAGGTGTGATAGAAGCTTTACTAACTGTGATCATAGTGAGAGAACATTGTTCTCTGTCAAGTGATTGCAGAGAACCAACGTATATATTGTTACAGGGGAAAACAAACAAACAAAAAAAAGAATGAAGTGAGGAAAAAAAAATCATTTCAATGTTATCAAAGTCAGGTATGCATCCCTGGGAGGGATGGACTCCTTAAGTAGCTTGCTAACTGTCACATGACTACGAAGGGATCAAACAGTAAATAATATGCCAATATGGACAGATGGCTCTTGGTGGAGCCTATAGGACTGGCACAACCAGTATTACATTAACTCAGAAGTGGGAAGTGGGAAGAGGGAAATCATCACAGAATGTTAGATTCTAGTTGAAAGGAATGTTCTTTTAGTTAGGATCAATTCTTAGCCAGACCTCTCAAATCTTAAATATTAATTATTTTACCACTACAGCAAGTACCTCACTTCACTAGCAACAAGTTGGAATTGAACTTGATAAATATTCCAAAAACTTTCAAGGATTGGACTATTGACAATAATAATGAAAACAACAATGAAACTCCAAAGCAAAATTTTAAAAATTACGAAATGTTTGTACAGTGTTTAGCCTCCAAATTTCGCTACCATTAATCAAGAGAATAAAATATAGTCAACGTCTGTTAAACCATTACAGTTTGAAAATGTAGAATATTTTCTGTGATCAGATTAACACTGATCAGAAGTGGTTTATTTCTAATCTAAATACTCTATACAAAGTTGAGAAATGTAAAGGGTTGCTGGCAATTCCTTTTGATACTCCTTTATCTGCAGAATTGTGATGCTTAAAATGGTACGATGTTGGTATTAATGTCAGTTGTCTGCTAGAAGAACAGTGAGCTTACAACAACAGAAGACAACAAAGACAATAACTAAGAATTTAAAAAGTGAACATACGTTCTACCTTTGATAGTGTGTGCTTTAAAATTCGTACTCTTATTCTACTGTATATTTAAATTACTAATATTGAAAACCCACAAGTGAAAGACTCATCACCCTAACATGGTGATCCTTCTCTTTCCGTAAAACAAAATAGTAAAACCCAACCAAACAAAATAAGCCCCTTGGTTCCCAGTTTTCAGTCAGGAGACTGGGAAAGGTAGGTGGATAGAAGACCTTTTCATCTTTTTAAAAGTCTCTTGATCTCATTTTGGTAATGCGTACACCACAAATAGTGTATGATAATAACACAAATATGATTTATATGGCCTATATGAGAGTCACTTAATTAAGATTATGTTCAAACTGATTAATGAACTTGGAGTTATTTCCTATCACTTTTTGAATTAAAAAAAGTCCCAAGACAGGTGTAATAAAGGGTAAAACTCCTGCATGTAAAATCAAAAATGTCCCAAAATAACTTGAAAATTGTCAGATTAAAAGTTGTGTCTGAAGATGAGGCTTGATGGGGGAAAAAAGATAAGGAATTCTAGGAAGAAGGAGACCAATGTATGCTAACTTACACAGCTTTTTAATTTACAAATTTCTTGGAGAATTAATATTTCCATATGGCAAAGATAGCATAAGATTCACAACTTGAAAGGAAACATTTTTACTGCAGATAAATTTGTTATAATAAGTCAACACCAGAAATGAAAACAAAAGAAAAAAATACTTGATAAAGTACAAAATAATCTACCATAATTGAGATCACCAAAGGCATGGGGCATTGGCCACCTCTCTAGGAAGCCTGTTCCAGTGTTTGACCACCCTCTTGGTAAAGAAATGCTTCCTAATGTCCAGTCTAAACTTCCCCTGGGACAGCTTTGAACCATTCCCACACATCCCACCAGTGGATACCAGGGAGAAGAGATCAGCACCTCCCTCTCCACTTCCCCTCCTTGGGAAGCTGCAGAGAGCAATGAGATCGCCCTTCAGCCTCCTTTTCTCCAAACTACAGAAGTCCAAAGTCCTTAGCCGCTCCTCATAGGACATTCCTTCCAGCCCTTTCACCAGTTTTGCTGCTCTCCTCCGAACACATTCAAGGACCTTCCTTCACTTACTGCTTAAATCGTAGGGCCCAGAACTGCACACAGTACTCCAGGTGAGGCTGCACCAATGCTGGATATAGAGGGACAAACACCTCTTTTGACCAGCTGGTTATGCTGTATTTAACGTAGCCCAAGGATGTGGTTTACCCACTTGGCTGCCAGGGCTCACTGCTGACTCTTATTGAACCTGCTGTCGACCAGCACCCCCAGATCCCTTTCTGCAGGGCTGCTCTCCAGCCACTCCTCTCCCAATTTATACTTGTGCCTGACCTTACTCCATCCCAGGTGCAGAATCTAGCATTTTGACTTGCTAAATTTCATCTCATTAATCGTAGCCCAATGCTCCAATCTATCTAGATCCCTCTGCAAGGCCTCTTGTCCCTCAAGAGAGTCAACAGCACCTTCCAGTTTGGTATCATCAGCAAACTTGCCAATAGTATATTCAACTCCTGCATCCAGATTGTTAATAAATATATTCATCAGGACTGGGCCTAGAATTGAAACCTGAGGAATGCTGCTGGTGACTGGTAGCCAGCCAGATGTAGCTCCACTCACTACAACCCTTTGAGCTCTGCCCTTCAGCCAGTTTTTCACCCAGCTCACCATGAATAGCACTGAGTATAATATTCTCCATAATTTTTCCATGAACTGAGGTTAGACTAACAGGTCTGTAGTTTCTTGAGTTTTCCCTCATGCCTTTGTTGTAGATTGGAATAACACTGGCTAGCTTCCAGTCAGCAGAGATCTCCCCAAACTCCCAAGACCTTTGGTAGATGATTGAGAGGGGTCCTGCCGTAATATCTGCTAGCTCCTTCAGTACTCAAGGTAGGTATAGGCTTATGGGTTTGTAGGAAAATTCGTCTTCTCGTGGCTTCTATATTTGTCATCTTTCTAAAATGTATTGTAAGCAAAATTAATTTCAACACCGGCCATCCTCAAGGCCTCTACAATGTGAAGACTCAAAACGGGGTTTAAGCAATGTAAAAACATTGGGCTGAGCTCCTGGATAGTTGAGGAGAAGGGTAAGTGTAATTCAGTGCAGCTAGTGAAGATTATTCTTTTCTTATTCAACTTATTCACCCCTTACACCAGTGTTAGAGGAAAGAATCCCAGTGCAGATAATTTGTGGCTACAAGTGTAAATGACAAGATTCCTCTTATTTTAATTTTTCTCTCTCTTACCTTTACACTTGCTCATCTACAAAGTAGTCATTCTGTTGGATTTGACACACTGGTGTCCTCTCAGGCTCTGGGCCTGGGTGTGCAGCACTCAAGAGTTGGAGTCAAGTTCCAGCATTGCACATGTTTGGGCTCTTATCCTAGCGGAGAAGGACAGAGGAAGTGGCACACAAGGAAAAGAACTAACTTCACTCAATGATCTACACTTAAAACCAATACTTTCCTTCTTATACTTATAAACATAGCTTCTACATTTTTCCTGATCAGCACCTTCTGATCTACAAGAAAGAGGTTGCTGGTTTGGGTCAAAAAACCACTAGACAGATACACTCTTAAACATAAATGCAGGATTATTTCTTCTTCCTGGCCTTGCTTATATGTTTCATGGCACATAATCTCTATCTCCTTCATGTTAAAAGGATCTGTGTCTCAGCTACCCATGGCTTCCTGGATCGCTGCAGACATCTGAAATCCCTTCTGTACAATGCTATTTTCAAAACTACACTCAGTCTAAACTCAAAGTCTTTCTAGATTTGAACTATATCTAAAATACATCATTCATCATAAAAATAAACAATAAATTACATAATAGAGTATGTTCTTACACAATTTCTATCTATAGTCTTTTGACCACATTTAGGCTTAGATCAGAGTCCTCTGAAGCATCTATTCAATATTATTTAACACTCAGCTTTTCTTTGAATCACTTTTCTCTGCCCTTAACAGGTCCTGCATGCAAAAAAATAACTTTTTAAGAACAAAAATAACCACTTCTGAGTTTTTTCTCTTCTGAGATGTACCTAGGAGATTAGTTGACTCAGCATCTGGTTTTCATTTCGTTTAGCTTTAACTTTCAACTTTTTTCACCTCTGTGTGTCTCTTTTTATAATTTACGTGTGAACTGACTGCAGATGCTGCTTGATTTAGGAGTATTCGATCTGCCTATAGGCTAGAAACTTATTTCTCCTTAAACACTTCATTTAGAAATTGCTTGCCTAGTCTTTCTACAAGAGAGACTGATATGGAGATACTTCAGTCATCTGAAGCTGTCAATGCATAATGCTTAGCATTTATGTTGAAAATGTGTTTTTAAAGCTCATGGCCAGAAGATCAGAAAGGAAAATGGAAACTCACAAAATCCATTTCTGCTGTCCAGTCCATTTGATTGATGAAATCAGAAAATTATTGGTGCAGAGAGCTTTGTTGTCAAACTGACGTACCCCAATTTCCCTAATGATACCCATTACTTAAATTTATTGTATTTGAGCTTAGGTTTTCAGCCGTAGGTCTTCCAAAGAGGTTCCTGGATGAAAATGAGTTTGTATCTTATCAATGAGATTATTTTCAAGGAACCAAGATTCTCCATGGACCCCAGGTGTTCCTGGTTCACCTTGTACAGGGATGTTAAGGAACAGCATGATGACAAATTTGCCAAAAACTTTCATGTGAGACAGAGTTCAGAACTGCAGCAACATTAACGGGCAAACTTCAATACAGAATCTAGGCATCTAATATTTGATACCTGAGTCAATAAACTAGGACAAATTTTAATACATCTTGGCATGACCCGGAAAAACTGCAAAGACATAGGGAACTTCTGCTATTCAGTTATGTCTTTCTGGAGCTCCATGACGTGTATAATAAAATCCATCTTTCATGTTACACAATATCGATCATTTAGGGCTCCAGCACTCAGCGGAACACATGCCCGCTGGGCAATTTTGTGCAGTGTGATTGCCCAGAAAAATGACTATCAGTGAAACTGGCAGATCCTAGCAAATATTTTCTGTCTTCTATTTTATTAATAAGAAAAAAATATGGTCACAGAAGTAATTTTACCTTATTTGCTTACAAAGTCCTTTCCTGTGATGTGTTTAACTAAAGACCATGCTATTTTATCAGATTAAATTTTCTCTGTTTTGATCCAGTTTTCAAGTACTTGCAAGGAGGGTAGTGCTGTCTGGTAAGAAACTGATGAGAGAGCTTTTTGGTTTTGTTTGGGATCTCAAATCTTGGATATATTGAACTCATACTACAATTCACAAGCCCAGATTAAATTTTCATCCTACCTTTTGAAACACCCAAATACTAAATCTTTTCACAGATTGCAGTAATCAAGCTAGATTTTCTCCAAGATAATAATTATCTCCTTGAGTGTCTTCCCTATATAGCTGGATAAAATGGAGACTTGCCCCTATTCAAACTTTTAAAAATATCCTTAGTACTGACAGTTATCTGGCATTGTATAAACCAAACAGTTTTCATACTCAGAGGGGAGTTTTTTATGTTCTACTTATGAAAAAAAATACCACTGTTGTATAATTGCCTTTTATCAGTATGACATTCAAATTGAGTTAACGATTGACTCTTATTTGGTGAAACGAAAGAAACCTTGTCAAAAATATTGGTGGGGTGTTGTTTTCTCTGACCAGATGCTTTTTGTTGTTAGAAGCACCAGCAGGATATTCACCAGACAGTTGTGGCAGAAGCAATATCTTTAATAGAGAAAATACATGCTGAGGAATAAATTGGGCAAAATATTACACTACAATGAATGGGGGCTGATATGCCTCCTGCTAAGTCTTAACCAGTGTGTGCTTATGCATCCTATCAGAGAGCTTGCCCACATCAATGTAAAAATGTTTTGTTAGAAAAGCATGGAAGTTCAGCACACGTAGCCACTACTTTTCAGTAAACATGTAATGATAGGCCTAGTATCTCTCTTGGTCATTGAAGACAAGTCTGCTCAGTCCACTTTCTACAGTGTCAATGCCAATGTAATTGGGAGTCAAGCTGTAAAAGGAGCTATCTCTTAATGCAGTAGAATATTGGGAAACCTTGAGAAGGGCAGAAGCTTGGGAAAGTTCAAGGATTAGATAAAATGTTGCCAGTCCTTTTCTGGGAAAAAGAAGGAAAGGGAAAGCTTCCCTTTATGCTTTTCCTGGTTTCACAGAAATGACAATCCCTAAATGTATAGAACCAGAAGATGTATTAAAGGCAGTATGGTTCCTCACTCCACTTGTGTAATGTTTAGTCTTTCAATGCTGTATGTAGCAATACCAAAGTCAAATCCTGCTTGTCTGAAATAAAACTAAGAAGGAAAGTGAGCTCTGATATATGGGGGATTTGCATACTTAGGACACAGGGATCAAAGTACTGAGAATTAATACATGTGAAAGATGGAGTCCATGAGAGATCTGTGAAGAGACAGGAGGTCTGTGATTCTCTCTGCTGAGGAGCTGAGAGACTAACTGTTGAGAGACTATTTTTTTAAGGTCAAAGAGTAGTCATGAAGACCTGTCTGTGAAGGGACACCAAAATCCATTTTCATGAGGGTTTTGAAAACTTGACTTCAAAAAGATTGTCCCCTCAGGAGACGTACATGACTTATTGAGCTTTTCTGTGACCTAGGAAAGTCTCATATATTTGATGGAAAATAAGGCAAACCAAACCGTTCTAGCTGAGAGAAACAGTGAATGCCTAAGTATGGTAAAGGAAATGGTGGCAGCCTAATGAAAGATCATGTTAACAACTTTCCTTTTGGGATGTACATACAGGACACAGAGGAGACACACAGCTACACATAAGGGTTTGTGTTTACATTCACTTTTCTATAACTGCCACTATTTTCTTAAGGAAATTTTACATTAATCTGTTTGAAGGTAGTTATGTGGGAAAAACTTTTTTTTAAGTTGGTGTAAATATATTTTATATACGCTGAAAATATCAACTTTTGTTGAGTAATAAAATGGTAGCTTTGATGAATTTTTTCCTAAGTTTTGTTGGGTCAGAACCTTTCTGAAATTCTACTGTCTCTCATATTTACTTTTATGCATAGGGAATTTCATAGTTACACTTGCTTGTATGGTTTCCTTTATTTTGTACTCAATCTAATTTTGTAGTCATTTGAATGCTGACTGAATCCTAGCTACCTAAAT
The DNA here is from genome assembly GCF_000690535.1 of Cariama cristata. NCBI lineage: Eukaryota > Metazoa > Chordata > Aves > Cariamiformes > Cariamidae > Cariama > Cariama cristata. The sequence goes on from NW_009634097.1 coordinate 9,003, forward strand.
GAATTTCCCTGAATATTTAATAATTGTGTCATGGATAACATGCTTTATGGATGTAATACTGTACAAACACTCCTACTGAATCCATTTGCAGTGAATCTTGTACTTTGTGAGCATTGTTTGGTGTGCAGTGCTACTAACCATGTAAAAATCTTTTCACTTTCAAAACTTTTCTCCAGTGCTTTCATTATCCAATATGTTTTTCTCCTTTTTTTGATAATTGGTCTTTATGCTGTAAGCATTATATGAATAACAAATTGACCTAGGGTAACTGTTCTAGGAGTTACTCTCTGTAGTAACATCCTTCTTCACATTTCTAGTACTTCATTCTGCAAGTAAGGCCACACTGATCCAGTGGGCAACACTTTTTTCTCTATCACACTACATACAAGAGTGCTGGAGACCAAAAAGATTGTATGTCAGTGCAGCAGATAGGATTTTCTTCACAAAATGAAGAAAAAGAATCTGTAATCTAGGATAGGCAAATAAAATAACAGGCAAAAGAAAACCTGACTCTATAACTAAGAGGTCTGGGCTCATTGTTTCAAGGAGGTTTATCTTTTACACTTTGTTAAAGTTACATAATATCTCTCTCACAGGATTCTCTTCGAAACTATGACTCTCTACTTTTCTTTCCTGATGTGATATTTCTGCATCATTTCCTCTATACACATAGTTCCAACTATTTTTATGTAAATAACTTGGAGTTTTTACTTCTTAATTCTGGCCTCTCTTCTCTATTTAATCCATCATCTACCATCTCCATTTCAATAGTTCATAATGTTGTTCCTACTTTGTTGTAACAATCCTCAGGGGGACTTCTGAAAATAGGATTATTCATAAGAATAAGGGAACTGGATTTTAACTTTTAATTTCTCTGTATTTTGAATCTGAGAAGGACAAAGTGCAAGACTTCCAATCAATTGTTCTGTAGCTTGTGCAACTCTATACATTTGCTTTCTTGTTCAATATTTAAAGAAAATATGCAAGGCACTGTTGTATGTAAATTGCAAAGGATCTTATGCTCATTTGGTACAGACTTTTACTACGGCACCAAACCAGGGCATATAATCTTTTTAAAGAAATTAATTGAACTTTCCTTCCATTTTTTTACTTTTTAGCCCCTATTTCTCACAGAGAGAGAGACTTTCAGAATCTCATTTCTCTGACTACCATTAATTCTATGTGAATTAAATATATTCACAGCCATCTTATATCTATTTATTTTGTGTTTATATTATCCCATAGCTTAATCTTTTCCCCAGTGTTAACATTTGAGTCAACAACCTGGTACAAGCTGCCCAAGGGTCTTTACAGGCACAGCCTTAGCAGCAGGACATGCATTAACTGAGTTAAACACACAGCAGTGTAACACTCATCCCCACCTCAGCACCAAATCATAAAAGCAGCCCAAGGTATTGACAGGACGACACACACATATTCCTCAGCAGTAAATGGATGGTAAGCAGAAGTTAAATCTTCCCCTCACTACAAGAAGGACATTGGGCTGCTGGAGCATGTCCAGGGAAGAGCAACAAAGCTGGTAAAGGGCCTGGAGCACAAGTCTGATGGGGAGCAGCTGAGGGAGCTGGGGTTGTTTACTCTGGAGAAGAGAAGGCTGAGGGGAGACCTTGTTGCTCTCTACAACTACCTGAAAGGAGGTTGTAGCAAGGTAGGGATTGGTCTCTTCTCCTCTGTAACTAGCAATAGGACAAGAGGAAATGGCCTCAAGTTACTCCAGGGGAGTTTCAGGTTGGATATTAGGAAGAACTTCTTCACTGTAAGAGTTGTTAAGCATTGGAACGGGCTCCCCAGGGAGGTGGTGGAGTCACCATCCCTGGAGGTGTTCAAAAAATGTTTAGATGTGGCGCTTCAAGACATGGTTTAGTGGGTTTAGTGGGCATGATGGCATTGGGTAGAAGGTTGGACTTGATGAACTTTGAGGTCTCTTCCAACCGTAACAATTCTATGATTCTATGATTCTACGGTCTAAATGTGGTTAGTGACTCTGATCCCCCAGGGCAAATAGTGCAGAGACATTTGTAACCGCTACCTTGATAGCAGGCTGCCATACCCACACTATCGAGTACTTATAAAGTACTCTTGAAAATTAAGCATGGTGGCCCTGTTGGCCTTGTATGGTGGCTTAACTATTATTTTTTGGGGTACTTTTTTGCAGTTGAAGCTGTCTGGAATATTGTGAAGGTTGTGTTGCAATTCATTAGGGTGGTTATTTTTAACCCATAAAGTGGCCATTTACCAGACAGAGTAGCATAAGGGCATATGAGGATGTTCAAAGACTACTAGCATAACGTTAAAAGACTGCACAGAACAGAGTGTATTTGAGATACACTGAATATTGGAAGCTGTCATTGCACTTAATTACCACCAGAACTACACCTGAGTTTTATTCCAAAACTGTCTAAACGTTTTCTCCAAAAGAAGTCGTGGGAATGAATTCGGACTTCTACACTGTGATTCATTGGGTGACCAGGACTGAGGAGTAATCTGCACTAATAAAGCATGGAATCACTGAGCAAGTCTATCATATTCTCCCAAAGTGTCCTGTCAATAAGCAAAATTATTTGTTATCAACAAAGGGGACACACTACAGTTTGTCAGATCAGCACAAATCAGTTCACAAAATAAGGTCCTAAACCATAGTGAACAGTCCATACTATCAGGTTCCAATATCTGCTGTTTGCATGTTGAGAATCCAAATGAACCACGATCCATTGAAATTTTGAAGGACAGCTGTGCTCTGCATAAATGCAAAAATTTCTAGCCATGTTTCAATTTCTAAGTCATCAATGGTAAGTCATACAATGTTTTACACTAATTTTCAGAACTTTTGGTTTTTAGACATTGATGACCACAGACCTTTAAGTTTAGTTTTTCTCATTATTATATTCGTTGATTTATTTAATGAGTTTGTCCTTGTATTTGTAACTAGTTAAAAACATTTGCCATGTTTTTACTAGTTTCCTTTTGGAATTATTTAAGGAATACCTCTTCTGGGGATCTTTTCATAATTGAAAAGTTTAGAACCTGTATCAGTTAGGCTGTCTTCTGCAATTAATTCTTTATTTTAAGGAAATATTATAATAAGACAAACAAAAGAAAAAAGAAAAAACAGTTCAATAAATAAATAACTTGAAGCATCTTTTCTTTTAAAATGATGATGGTTGTTAAAAATATTAAATTATTTCTAGTTCAAGGAAAATATAAAAGTGAAATGTATTAATTGACTGGGTAGAAATAACACCTCTGCTTTGATTTAGTTATGGAGAAGCTAATGTTTTCTTTTTGTTACTACATTTATTTTGAAAACTCCAATCAAAAATGAACAATGTGTTTCACATCATAGTAAAGAAGTAAATGTCAAAAATTGATTTTATCACAACAATTGCTTTCTAACAAATAGAATTCAGCATAGTTATATTTAAAAGCTTTAATGAGAGAGCACAGATCTTGTTGTATTTGGGGAAAAGTATAATGCTTACAGCTTAGCAAGTTCTATAGCTGTGGGATGTATGCTTTCTTAGAATAAAAATTAATTCTGAAAAGTAACTGATTTTATATGATGAAGGAAAAAATAGTATAAAGTAAATCAAACTTTTTTTTGTCAGAAGAATAAAGAAAATTTAATTTAATTAAATATCATCACTACTTGTTTACTATTAACTCCCTTCATCTATGAATTAAGTCCTATATTCCTGTTTAAGAAGACGATAAAAAGTTTGGGAACATTTAAAGGTTATACTTTCTCTCTGTTTGTTTGTTTGTTTGGGTTTTGTTTGGTTAGTTGTTGTTGTTTGTTTTTACCTTTCAGCTTCCCCATTTTCTTTCTTCTCTTTCTATCTTCACCTCGTATCATATTTGGAGAAGTGACCAGGTAAGTGATAGTTCATTACAATATTTAAAACTTACAGTTTAATTTTGCAATTTAAAATCACAAAATTTCAGTTGAAGTACTGTTTAATTACATAGCCATATAACTGTAGAATAATTTAGGTTGGAAGAGACCTTTAGGGGTCATCTAGTCCAAACTCCTGCTCAAAGCAGATGAGAAAAAGGTCCTTAACCAGTATAATTCTAAGAATCTCCAAGGACAGATATTCAGCAGCTTCTTTGTGTAGCCTGTTCCAGCATTTGATTGCCCTCAAGATAGGAATTATTTTTTTATAACTAATCAGAATTTCCCTTGCTTCAACTCATGAGCATTCCTTCTTCTCCCTTCCCTGTACAAAGCCAGGAGTTTAAGTCTTTCTTCTATACAACCACTCACCAGGTAAAGATGGCAAATACACCCACATACCACAGTGCCACTGTCCCAGCCTTCTCTGGGTTCAATGCAGTTTCCTCATCATTTCCTGCTATATATTATGCCACAAATATCTAACCATCTTCATGACCTTCTGTTGACTTGCTCCAGCTTTTCAGTCTGCCTTTTGTACTGGAAGGCCAAAGACTGGACACAGCATGTCAGGGGCAATCTTATAAATTTCTAATAAAGAGTAATTATTGCTTCCTTTAGCCTGTTGCTCAGCTTTCGCCAACACAGCCCAGGAAGAGGTTAGCTTTTATCTCTGGAAGGGCACATTACTGACTCACATGACACTTGTCCACCGGGGTCACCTAGTGCTTTCCAGCACAGCTGCTTCATCACCAATATTCTCTGAAAAGAAGATAATCCACTTGATGGATCTTTTGGTTGCATCTCAGCTGGCTGATCAGAGCCTGCCCTGGAGCCTTGATGTTTGTGTCATTCACATCACGTTTTTGGAGCATGCTTCTGCTTCCTACTGGCTGTACATTCATGTTTCCTTACTTTGGAAACAAGTCACTAGGGAACTATATGGAATGATCCATCAATTTCTCAGGTGGTGCCTGGGTAGTTAGCAGTAATATGGCCTATACCAAGCAACTTGAAAGTGATAGTAAGTTCACTCATTTAGATGAGACTTTTCACTTGAGCATGTAAATGATGTACTATATACTGTAACACAGTAAAATGAGGAGAATTACAAACAATTAAAAGCTTGTCAGACCTCCCTAATGACCCAAACTTCTGAAAATAGATTAAATAACAAATTAGAAATGGGAGTAGTTTACATGAGAATTTATTTTATTTTATTTATCTTATTTTCAGCTAATGACAATTAATTCTTGTATTCAGAATTGTTTTATGCATCTTTTGACTCCCTTTTGTGAAGAAATTTAGAATGCAGATGATTCAGCAGCACCACATACTGAAAGAGAGACTACTTATGGATTTAGGTGTAGACATGTGTCACAATAAATATCTGTCTAAATTCTACTCTGTAGCTAACCCCTGTAGCTGGGACACAGAAGATAAACTTCTTGTCTGAGAAGAAATAATTGTGGTTTTTTTGTTTGGTTGTCTTTTTGGGTTTGGTTTGGTTTGGTTTGATTTGGTTTCTGGGTTTGGGGGGTGGGGGTGGTGTTTGGTTTTTTTTACTTTACCTTGCTGCTCTGTAGATTGACTAGGGGTAGCTTGGCAAAGTCAGTTCTAGGTCTGCATCAGATCAAAATATTAGAACATACCAATTTTAAATTTTCACAGATGTCTTGATTTTCTGCCTACATGCAAGTGCTCTGCACAAATATGATACTTCCTGCGCTCTCACTGCTTAGCATAAACACAAGATAACTGATTAATCTATGCCTACCTCCAGTGGAATATTTGTGACACCTTTTGGTGTTGTACATGCTTTTTAACAACTCTTTAGTACTGAACATGCTAGATTCTCAGTTAAAGGAATCTTCCTACTCCTCAAGGACTCTTTTGCATTTGCATTTAAAAGTTACTGAATAAAATTCATAAGGAAAATCAGAAGAACATACCAGACACAAGCACTTCTCGCTCCCAAGACAGTCTCTCTGGCACTGGATTAAAAAAATCAGGCTTACTCTTACTTAGTTTCTCTTCTATCCAATAAATGTTATATTCTTTTCTGCATAATGGAATAGCTACAGCAGAGAGTACTTCCTAATGTTTATCTAAATTGACTTCCAAGTTTTTTTAAAAAAGTCTGTGAATTCCCTCATATCATTATATGCTGATCGTACAGCAGTGCCAGAAGCCTCTTCTAAAGATAAACTGGATTGTATTTTTTTTTTCAGACTTGTATGTTTGAATAAGAATTAAAGCTTTTCACTACACCTTGCTTTCTGCTAAGATGTAACTCTCTGCAATCAGGTGAAAAAGTATTCAAAAATCTATGGAGAGAAAAGCAATGAAGAAAGGTGTGGTAGAAATTGAACTAGCACATTTGTTGTATGAATACAGTAATTTAGTAAGTTTCTCCACCAGTAATCTTTATGACTCATTGCTGTTCCTTCAGCTTTTAATAATGCTAGAAGTGGAACACGTTATTAAATATAGGATTCACTTTCACAATAGAAACAATGCTTCAACCACTGGGTTTTATTTGCAGAAACAGAGCTACTTACCTATGGTATAGATACCTTAGAATCAAAGAGAGAGAAAAAGACTCTATAACCAAACAAGATACTCGTGGCTGTCTTGCAATTATGTTAAAACATAGGAAAGAGAGTAGCTGGTGGAAAAGGTTTGACTACAGAATTAGTGGGAAACTTACAGGATAGCCTAATAGACATTGGATAGTCTATACTTAGCATGCAGAGTTAAACGCAGTTTTTGAGAAGGGAAAAAATATATAACATAAAGGCAGATAATTACTAAGGAATTTATGAGCTTGACTGGCTTGGTAGTATTAATGAGGACTTGCGTAAGTGCAAGTGAGATCAGACTCTGGTCATTACGCTGAAAGCCAGTGTATTCAGTGCACACCAACTTTGCAAGCAGAGGTCAGTTAAACTGGTAAGTAGAATTTCTCTTCTGAATTCTGCATGCCACTGTAAGAGATTTATCTTCAGCACTCCTGAACTTATTTTCATTGCCTCTTATTAGAAATAACCCAAACTGGCTCGTACAATTGTAAAGAGTAAAACAGTTGTCCTTAGGTCATTAAAAAGAAGGAATGAAGTGGTTATATGATGTTACACATCCCTGAAGTATAATCTAATTTATACCAAAAAAAAAAAAAAAAAAAAAAAGCAATAACAAAAAAAAAGCAAGGAAAAAACCACAACCAGACAAACAGAAACTTTTAACACCACCTGCTTCATTATAACAATTTAACTGTGTGGCAGAAAACCACTTTGCCTTTTACATCAGAAAGACATGCTTAGAACCATTATATGTCCTTCCATTTTCCTACAGATCCCTCTTCCCCCCCAAATACAAAAGCGTAGCCTAATAAATATTAGTTGTGGGGTTTTTTTTTCAATCATCAGCACAATTTTATATAAATACTTGTATACTTGAGGGCTCATCCTGCCTATAAGTTTTTTTTAATTATGTAAAGATCATTTTTAACTACTGTAAATCATACTGAGAAAATGGTTTTATGACTATGAAAATGATTTGTGCATTCTTGGGACTAGAGAATAATTTTTTAGATGATTACATATTATTTCATAGTATGGTACCTATTAATCTATTGATTAGGAACAGCTGGTCCTGCTGGAGACATAAGCTGCTTTAAATACCAAGGAGCTTTGGATCTCTAAAACTATCTTACTGGAATACCAACTAAAACAAACTAAATACAAACTAAAACAAAAAATCAGATCTACTGGGTTTGTAAGCATAAAATAAACAATTGTCCCTGCTATTTTTGCAAAGTTGATTCTTTCCTTGAATAATGAGTCTAATCTCTTATTCTCAATTATGGAATAAGTCACCTTTGATTTTAATAATCTCATCCTCTTTTCACAGACTTTGAGATACAGTTATGACTTATTTCCTTGATCTTCTCCAGTGTCATCTTCTGTTCTACTAATGCTTCAGCTTCTTTGCTCCTGGTATCTTTCTCTCTCTACCTCCCCCATTGTGCACTCCAGAAACTTCCTTCAGTTTAGCATTGTCTTTTATATCAGGGCTGGTGATTTTTGTCAACCTCTTTTTCCTTTCACAAGTTTTATCCAAAGGTGAAAGAAACTTGCAGTTAGGAGACTGTAAAGAAACATTTTTTCCTTTCTACTGTTCAAGTACACTCTTTACATACAAAATAATATCCACTTAAAAAAAAATTGTAAGCAAATAGGTATCTTTTGGTACAGCACAAAAAGATATATTCATATCCCATATTAAGTCATAAGAAGGAAATAGGATTAATATATTTGACCCATTATTGGCTACTAATTGAGATCAGACATGATGGTAATCAAGCAAGATCTGAAGAAAGTGCTTGCAAGGAAACCAAAGTTGTTTTAATTTAGTGGCTCTCATGATCAGGATAGGATAGGATAAGATAGAATAGCATAGGACAGGACAAAACAGGACATGCCAAAACAAGACAAAATCAGTACACTTCCTTCAACTTTTATGAGAATGAACATTAAAATACTCTAAAAGCAAAGAGAAAAAAAAAAACAAGTACCCTAACGGGAAAAATAATGGGCATAACATTAAACTGAGGACCAATGAAGAAATATGTTTTATTGTGTTAATAGTATTAAAAAGGTAGAATCAAGCAGACTCAGGTCTAAGAAGGTAAAAACCCTATCATCAACATCACTGTCCTCCTTCCGCACAATGAGAAACTCAGGATGCTGACAGCTTGCTGTAGGTTCCCTCTCACTTTTTGAAGAAAGCTGGAATTGTTGATTTTAAGGCTTAGATGAGCAGTAGAAAGTTCAGCCTAATGACAGGGAGAAAACGTAGATGCTAAAGACTATAACTGATATTATTAAGATCTTTTTTCCTCTCTAAAATAATTATTTTTGTTTTTTTGCGGGTTTTTTTATATTTCCTTTTATTTTGGCAATATATAGGATTGGACTAATAAGAACTTTTTCATTAAAATGTTAAGACTTCAATTAGACTAACAATAAGTTGCTGGTTTCAAATATGTCAGCTCCCTTTTTGCCCTCAAAAAATGTAACATGTAAAAAATGAGAAGGTATTTTTTTAAACAGAGTTTATTTTGTAAGCTACTGAGACTGATTCACTTTACTGTGAATGAAAAATCCTTAAACACTCTTCTTTTGCTTTTTAAAGTTTTCTTAAAGCTTATAAATGGTAAATACTGTGAACAGTTTATGAAATTGTTAGAAATAAAATAGGTTTCATTACACCTTTCTTCTTAAATTATCCCATAACATTACAGATTATAGAACCAATTGTGCAATTCTGAGCAGACTACTGGTCAACGAAATGCATACACTAGAGACAAACAATGATAATTTAATGCACTAGTGAAATGTTCCAAGATGAAGCACTTGAACTACTTAATAGCATGCAGTAACTCTAATTGAGGTATCTAGAGTGCAGTTGCTTAAATTGGAATTTAGCCAGGAAACAGACATAGAATCATTGACTTTTTAATTACTGCAAGTACACAGAACCTCAGTTTCTCATGTCCTTTAAACACTGATGTCCTGTAATGAAAGAAAAAAAAAAAAGATTCTACTGATTCTACTGTAATCCATGGAAAGGATCTTTAAAAAATGTTTTTTAATATATTCAATGTATCATCCCCACTTCTATGCATATTTTAGCTTTCATCTTTGTAATCTATATGTCTATTTCCTATTTCCTTTTTCCTGTTCCACAAACCCTAAACAAACTAATATTTTCCTACAAAGATGGAAATAATCCACTTTATTTTATTTTAGTTTTCTTTACATTAGGTCTTAGAGAAATGTGAATGTAGCTGTTCTTACTTGGGCCATTTATTCCCTTGATTTTTTTAATTTAAGAGTCTCTTCCTTGAGAGGCAAGTATGGAATTGGCCTCATACTTAGGAAGAGAAATAGAAAGCTTAGGACAGAGATCACTGCATGTATTTTACAACATTCTGCATTTGACTGCACAGGAGATTCCTTGTTCCGGGAAGGGATAACTGAGTTGGGCAAGTGTTTAAGAGCTATACTCAGAAGAGTAAAACTAAATCTAGAAAAAAGCAGGCAGCTGAAACTGGAATATTTTAAAGACAGATGAATTTCATGTCTCTGTTTAACAGCATTCAGTCAAACTATTCAATCTGAAATTTTCAAGAGTTATGACTGCATATTTTTTCACAGTGTGTCCAGTATCCATAATTTTTATCTAATTTACTGGATTTCAATATCTTTGCTCCTATAGCCCTCAAAGATTCTATCTGCTTTTCCTTAAAGGTTAAAGAATAAAAGACCAGGAGAAACAATATACATTGTTTTAATCTAGACAGGATTTGCTTTAAATTCATAGAAAACGGCAAACTGTAAAATTTAAAAAATTTTAATAGATCAAAATTAGATTTGTGTTAAGAACAAGAACACACACAACTGATGTTCATGTCACTGATATTTTTCACCAATTGATGCTTTAGTCAAAGGTTCTTTACTTTGTTATGTACAGACTACTTATTGTCTTGTGCTTGTTCTGACTTTCATCATATTTAGGTGACAGATTTTATGAAGGGCATTTTCACCTTTTCATTTATGCTTTATCAACTGTGATACCGTGACTGTTACTTGTCTAAAAATAAGTCTTACCCATTTAATATTATTATCAAATGTAAGAAAATTCTTGCTAACTTCTATTATAAAGCAATACTTTGATTTAATTTTAATACTAGTAAGACTGAGAAAAAAAATAAGTAAGCATTCAAGGAAGTGTCTGTTTTTCTACTCTGAAACCAACAAATAAACATTTAAATTCCATATTTTCTGACATTTACTAGGTACCGATGGCTTTGGAATGACAGTAACATATTAGTTAAAGCTTTGTCCATTTCAAAAGAAAATCAAAACTAGATGAATTGACATTAGGTGAATATCAGTGAAGGAATATTCCAGAAGCTAGATAACTGGGTTGTATCATCCTGAAATACTGCTGTATGTCAACACAGCTGCACTGAATGTTAGGAAACAGCAATGAATTACATTAACACATCATCCTGATAAATGATCTGTCTGGCTTCCACCTAAATTAAATGCCTGCAATCCAGCTGAGCACAGCCACACACTGACACTAGGTCCGCCATTTCTCCATTTCCCTCTAGTACTTTATGGATTTAAGAGCTGTTATGTCCTGTATGCACTGAGTGACTCTGACACTACAGATTTTTCACAGATTATTGCTGAAGTAAAATAAAAAGTAGCACCTGGTATTTTTCTGCAACAATTAGTTCTGCTTTCTGACGGCATTTTAATAGTTGTTTTAAAATGCAGTATTAAGAACTATACAAAACCTATACCGGAGAACAACATGAAATTATCTGAGTAGTCCTACACAGTTCCACATACGAACAGAGGCTCACACTATTGCAGTATAATTTTATTATTCTTTAGTAATGTTTGCATTTTTAAATAAATTCCACTGGAAACTCCTGTGTTCTGTACAGCTTCAATTAGATTAGAAGAACTGATTTTAGTAAAATCCAAGTCATTGTTTTGCATAAAATATATTTATACAGTATACATAAAATATATATTAATCATTACTTATCAAATAGACCAGTCTTTTGTGCCAAAATAAGTCCTTAAAATGTAACTGCTTTTCTAGTAAATTAAGTACAGCAGTTGAACACAAAAAAGAAGTATTTGCCTGCACAGCTAAGAGACAGGCTTGAGCACTTGCAAATACCTGATTATTGCATGCAAGGAATGCAAGTGTGAGTGTATTTTTCCTCTTATAGATACATTTTTTGCAGACTTTTCAGGGAGGCCTTTTAGCCTAACTGGATAAATGAGCATTACTAGGATAAGATAATGGCAACAACCACTTACTGTGTGATTTTCAGCAAAAGCAGCATGTCTCTACTTCCTCATTAGTAAAGTGGAGATAAAGATAACTAGTAAGTATTCTCAAGTTCTTTCTAAACTTTGGAAGAAAAATTCTCATTTTGTTCTACATGGTCTGATAGCAATACTGAGATAGTTCAATTTCAGTAAAGCACAACAGGAAAATATCAGATAACAGACAAATATTTACAGAAGTAAAAGTTCAAACAGCCATGAAGAAACATCTGTTTTGTGTATGAGTATTCTTCCTATTTTTCAAAAACTATGCAAAGTGTCATTTTCTATATTCTGTTTTGGATTATAAAGATCAACAGCCAATTGCAATGCCCGGATTTCTTATGCTAGTGTCTAACTCTGGCATAGATGTTCATACAGGCAGGAATGTGAATGGTCTGGTAGATGAGAGGAGATCGGTGGATATTGTCTACCTGGACCTCAGTAAGGTCTTTGACATTGTCTCCCATAAGATCCTCATAGAGAAGCTGTTGATGTATAGGCTGGATAAGCAGAGAGTGAGGTGGGTTGAAACCTGGCTGAAAGGCCATGTCCAGAGGGTGGTGATCAGTGGAACAAAGTCTAGTTTGAGGTTAGTAACTAATGGTGTACCTCAGGGGTCAATCCTGGCTCCAATCCTGTTTAGCATCTTCATTAATGATCTGGATGAAAGGGCAGAGGGTACCCTCAGCAAGTTTGCAGATGACACCAAACTGGGAGAGAGGAGTGGCTGGTATGCCAGAGGAACCTCAAGAAGCTCAACAAGGTGAAGTGCAAAATCCTGCACCTGGGGAAAAACACATCCATGCGCCAATACATACCGTGGGCCTTTCAACTGGAAAGCAGTTTGGCAGAAAAGAAACTGAGAGTTCTAATGGACACCAAGGTGAGCATGAATCAACAATGGACTCTCACTGCAAAGGCAGCTAATGACTTTGCTGCATTAGGCAAAGCATTGACAGTAGATCAAGAGAGATGATCCTTCCTGTCTACTTAGTGCTGGTGTGGCCACATCTATAGTCCTGTGTCCAGTTCTTGGCTCCTCAGTGTATGAGGAACATGGACATATTGGAGAAAGTTCTACGAAGGGCCACAAAGATGATGAAGCCGCTGGAGCAGCTCTCCTATGATGAAAGGCTGAGAGATCTGAAACAGTTCACCGTGGAGAGGAGAACATTTTGGGATGGATTTCATGAATGTATATAAATATCTGTAGGAAGGGTGAAAAGAGGAAGGAGTCAGGTTCTTTCCAGTGGTGTCCAGTGACAGCACAAGAGGCAATTGTCACAAATTGAAACAGAGGAGGTTCCCTCTGAACATATGGAAATACTTTTTTTACTGTGGGGGTGACCAAGCACTGGCCACAGGTTTGCTGGAGAGCTTGTGGCATCTCCATCCTTGGAGATATTCAAAAGCCATCTGCACACGGTCCTGGACAACTGGCTTCTAATGGAAGGTGTCCATGTCCATGGCAGGTGAGTTGGAACTATATGATCTTTAAGGTCTCTTCCAGCCAAATCATTCTATGATTCTATGATATCCAAATAAAATATGTTGCTTGCTAAACTCTCAGAGATTGGACATGACTCAAATTAGGTTACTCTCTAAATTCCAGGTGTTCCCTTTTTGCCCAGAGGGAAAGCAACAATCACAAACTGCTCAAAATAGTAGAGGTTGTCAAGAAGCCAATGGGTTTCTTAGTTAAGAACCTGATCATGTCACCTTGTGAAAATCATAAAACTTCAAATAAATTAAAAAGAAATGAAGCAACAGAAACCAAGTTACTTTTATTTTGCCAGTTATTATCAGCATAAAAGGAAGAAAACTGTTCTGCCATATGAGTTTAACAAATGTTACTGATTAATAAAGCAGAACAGAATTTTGTTTAACTTTTCTTATATTGGTACACCTAATAACAATGGTAACTTAAATTTGTGAGGTAATGTAAAAAAGTATTCACTGAGACACAAAGCAAGGTATCATAGAAGCCAAATATGCGAATGAAATGGTCTTGATTTTTTCCTTATTCTCTTTAAAGTAAAAATCATATTATACTACACTTGCATTGCATAAAGAAGAGTAATTCTTTCATTAAACATGACATTTATTATTATTTCTAATGTTTATAATTTTTTAGTTTTCCAGGATGTATTCCAAGAAAACTCCAGGGAAACATATTTTCATTCAAGACCTGACATAAAGAACAAAAATTATTTTTACAGAAATGCAAAAATCTTTAAGCATATACTTCTTCTCCACATGGCTTATAAAATAGACAATTGAATTTCTCATCCACCAGCTCATGAAATTCTGTGAAATATATCTAATCAGTTTTGAAACATCTGGAAAATCAAAGTATTTTGGTCTTCAGAAGACTAAAAAGTTGTTCCAGAGAACAGGATTCTCCATTAACAAAATTCCAGAGAGGAACCTAACAGGTAGATGTTATTTCACCACCTCTCTTCTAATATTGCTACAACTCAATATAAGAGTTGATAAAATAATATATAATGTATTTGTTTGAGTTATAATGTCATAAATGTTAATAAACTTTTTTTCATTTTTAGATGAAAGTCTGAAATCCTGCAAGAGAAGTCCCATTACTTAGAAATTATTCTAAGTATTAGAATAATTTAAGTTCTTAAATAGATGAATTGTTAATGGTATTGGTTCAAAAAGAGTATTTATTTTTCCTATAGCACTTGCTTGTTTATTGTTCTCAGGAATCTTTTTTTAAATCAAGAGACTGTAAAGCCTTCTAAAAGTATCCTTGTCTATAATTTTGCCATTTTTCAGCTCTAAAAAAAATCACTATCACTATTAGGGCTTTTTTAGAGCTTCTTAATGTGATGGATGATTCTATAAGTTCAAGGAATCCATGATTTCTTACAAGACCAAAAGTAGATAAGCTAAGGTTTATTTTAAAAAGTAGTATGTTTCTGTCTAGAAGTGTGAAAAGAAAGGAACAACTGGTGATATCATTCAATTACATTGTAATTTCTATTGTATTTGCACTTTATTGTCACTTCCTAGAATATTGCAGATAATTTTAAGTTTGCTTTAAATATGTAGCAGCTGGACATTGCCATATAAGTTCTACAAGATACAATAAATATTTTAGCTAAGTAAAATGTTAATATTTTTCACATACTTTCAGTAGGAAAGTTGACTTTGGCAGGTACATCCCCTTAAGAGAAAGGATAAATGAAATCACAGTAAGAGGGAGTCACCTTAGCTCCCACAAAAGCAAATCTGAAATTTCACATGAAGATATGCTTACTGTCATAGAACTTCCTTTCATGCAGAGACTTTTGTCTGGAGGAAACAAAGGACTGAGTAAAAAAATATGAGCATCTAAATAAATAGAGATCCAGAATGAACTGTCAGAATTAATTTAGTTTAATCTTTAGGACCAGAGTGTAACACTTTGTCAGTGGTGTTGACTGCCTCTTAGCAATTGGCTTCTTTCTATTAAATTCATATTCCACCTGGAATTGTAACTATTACAAAGACATCACCTATCAGGTAGCAGTATTTATACTAATTTTTCACACTAGCTTTTAGCATACAGGTTACATGATTAAGCTAGGAACCTAATTTTTCAGTCTGATGAATGTAGAGAGGTACATTCCTTCAGCAAGTGATTCTTAGGAAAAAAGTTAGTAGTTTGTCTTTCTAATTTGGTTAGATAAGAAGCCAAAAGTTAGGTTGAATTAAGACATCTATGATACATGCCCATAATTTGTTCTTTACCAAGGATTAAGGCAGCTTCTTCAGTTTCTAACAGAGAAAAAGAGAAAAGAGCAAGGCAAGAATCTGAATGCTATAGAAAATTCTGAGAAAAAACAAAAGTTACTGCAAGAGCAAAATAAACAGTAAGAAGTGAATCCCTGTTCTAAGACTTATAAGGCCCTTGGTTTCAATCAAGCTTAAAATTTCTTTGAAAAGTACTTTCAGTGTGCAGATTGGAGAGACAGTCTTTCAACTCACCAAAAGTCTCCAAGCACAGCACTGAAAAGTTCTGTCAAAGTCAGAAGTCTTAAATATCATAAATAAATCTTCATGTACGTTTTCCAAATGAGAAGCTCGAATGCTTCAGTGATTAACCTAGTTTTCTGTTATTTATTCAGCATGTATTTTTGTTTTGTTTTATTATGTTTCACAGTTTGGTTGGAAAAATTTTACCTGATTTGTATTCAGTGTCCCTAAGACAAGGTACTAGAAAGAAAACTTAATGAGTGTACTGGGAGAAACAAAATATGCACTGATTAATCACAGTCTTGTACTAGCTGGAACAGGTAATATCCTTACCTAGATATTGATAGCTCTCCAAATAAGCCTTAGATACTACAGTAACTGCTGGCAACAGCAGAAAGAGAAAAAGGCTGCATAGCCACAATTCAGTGTTTTGGGTGTTCTTTGCTTTGTTTTGTTTTATTTTTCCGTTCACATATGTTAAACTTGCTTTAGAGCTTTATTATCCTTATCTGAAATACAACCATATTAATACATAGTATCAATTTTTCCCAGTACACAGAACTTAACTGAAAGTTTATGTGACTTTTATATGTACTATCAGTATAAATGGAGTTGTGAAACACTTAGCATTCTTTTTCTTTGCTTTAGTAACGTCTTCTTTTTGTTAAAAACTCTAGCACATGAGGTTTTTTCTAGTAGCTAGTGTATGCAGGAAGGATCTGTGTAAAATATTTCTTCTTTTCAGCCACAAATGGAAATCTACTATTAAAGACCTTCAAGTTCCCGAACTGGAATTGACATGTTTATATTTGAGATGGCATGTCACTATTTACGATAGCATAGACTCCATGATTTGTCATATAGTCTAGATTATCCAGACTGCAGGGTGATGACGAAGCAAAAGCCGGTCTCTGTATATCTGCCTCTTCTGATCCTTTCTACCTGTTTGGGAGGTACAGAGCTGGCCATCTCCTAAATGAGCAGAAAGGATTAGAAGAGGTAGACATACATATACCTATACACACAGACACACGTATAACTATATGTGTCTGTGTATATATATACATATAAAAGTAGTGGAGAATTATTCTTCCTATTTCAGTGCACTAAATCTGAGAGCTTAGTCATTCTAGACTCCCTCTACAGTTAGCAGAGAAAGAAGATGATTAACTAATTAAGATTTGAGTTGCCTTTCAGAGGTGCTTACCTCTACCCAGTCATCATACAGAGGGCCCTAAATGTTTAATTTAATCCAACCCTCTAATCCAGGGATGTTATATAACTGTATATGGTGGATTAATCTAGTAATTTGTTATTCTAGTTCCTCTGTTTCTGGTAGCTAAACAGATCTATAAAGGTATGATCCAACTCACCTAATTTTAAATATTTAAAAATTAGCATTAGAAATCTGAGCCCCAAATTCCAAGGAAAGGAAGAAAAAAAACCTTTAAGGGCCAATTCATCTGAATTTACAAAATTCTTTAGGATGGAAGAAAATCCACCTGAGATACTTCTATTGAATGCAAAGGAAACTGATACTAGGAGATCCAGCTGTAGACACCTACAGTAAGGCAGACTGAGTTCACTCTTGGTTTACTTTTTTTTCAAGTGTCAATCTCAGATTTCAGTGTGTGTTAAATAATCTTACAGTTCAATACTATTCACAGAGACAGAGCCGTGATTGTTTTTCTTATTTTTGATTCCAGTTGATGCCAAGTTTTATGTTGTTGACCATAGAACATGTACACTAAATGTGCTATGTATGCTAATAGGCTATACACTAACATCTTTTGATCATATACTTAACAGTAAAAAGTACCTCTACAGCTAAGTTAAAACTAACACAGAAACTTTTTTATTTGTATGGGTCGAAAATATAAAGCAGCCTTGTAGCTCAGTCCCTCAGATCACATTTAAATATAACCATTACACCATCTGTCAAAATACAGTAGGTTGTAGCTTGACAGGATTCAACTTCCAGCTAGCTTCCGCAGTTAAACCATTAATATTAAAAATACATCAAACAAGTAAGACAATACTTACAAATAGATGCATACAATCCAACCAATTTATGGAAATACTTTTTTTAATAACAATTTTTACATGATTATTCCAAATCATCCAAATAACAGGTAATCAGTACCATAGTTTGTATTATATTATTACCTAGGGAAACAAAGAAACAATCATGTTGGCCTAGATATAACCAAGCATTTTAATAGGAATTAATTACTATGCATAGGAGTTTCTTTCAAAGTGTTTATGGTGTTCACTATCCACTGAAATAAAAAGGTATGACCTAATTTTTTTCATTGAAAATAGCTCAGAATAGTCCTTACTGTTCCTATGTCAACATCAACAGACAGGACCGGAAATTATGGTCTCTGTAAACATAACAGTAAATTCCTTGTTGACTTGATCTTTCTATACTAGCTTTTAGGGTACTGAGAGGAGCTGTCAGAAGTACTCTCTGAGCCACTTTCAATCATTTATCAGCATTCCAGGATATCCAGGGAGGTCCCAGTTGATTGGAAGTTAGCAAATAAGATGCCTACCTAGAAGAAGGGCTGGAAGGAGGATCCAGGGAACTACAGACCTGTCAGTCTGGTCTCAGTGGCCTTGAAGGTTATGGAGCAGATCATCTTGAGGGCCATCATGCAGCAGGTACAGGACAACCAGGTGATCAGGCCTAGTCAGCATAGGTTTATGAACGGCAGGTCATGCTTGACTAACTTGATCTCCTTCTATGACAAGGTGACCCACTTAGTGGATGAGGGAAGGGCTGTGGATATTGTCTACATCGACTTTAGTAAAGCCTTTGACACCGTTAATCTACTTGAGGGTAGAAAGGCCTTACAATAGAGGGATCTGGACAGGTTGGATTGATGGGGTGAGGCCATTTGTATGAAGTTCAGCAAGGCCAAGTGCCAAGTCCTGCACTTGGGTCACAACAACCCCATGCAACGCTACAGGCTTG
>NW_009634097.1:27807-37956 GCF_000690535.1 Cariama cristata
ACTGCCTGGCAGTCTGGTAGTTTAGGACCTGGGGGTGTTGGTTGACAGCTGACTGAATATGAGCCGGCAGTGTGCCCAGGTGGCCAAGAAGGCCAACAGCGTCCTGGCCTGTACCAGAAATAGCGTGGCCAGCAGGACTAGGGAAGTGATTGTCCCCTGTACTTGGTGAGGTCACACCTTGAATCCTGTGTTCAGTTTTAGGCTCCTCACGACAAGAAAGACATTGAGCTGCTGGAGCATGTCCAAAGAAGGGCAATGGAGCCGGTGAAGGAACTGGAACACAAGTCTGATGAGGAGCGGCTGAGGGAGCTGGGGTTGTTTAGCCTGGAGAAAAGGAGGCTGAGGGGAGATGTCACTGCTTTCTACAACTACCTGAAAGGAGGTTGTAGTGAAATGGGTGTCGGTCTCTTCTCCCAAGTAACAAGCGATAGGACAAGAGGAAATGGCCTCAAGTTGCACCAGAGGAGAAAAATTTCTTCACCAAAAGGGTTGTCAAGCATTGGAACGGGCTGCTGAAGGAAGTGGTTGTGTCACCATCCCTGGAGGTATTTAAAAGATGTTTTGATGTGGTGCTTAGGGACATGTTTTGGTGGTGGACTTGGCAGTGCTAGGTTAAGGTTTGGGCTCTATGATCTTGGAAGTCTTTTCCACCCTAAATGAGTCTATGATTTTATGCTACCCATTAACTTCCATCTAAGAGCTCTTATGGAAGTGTCTGTGATACTATACAATTATTTGGCAAGGTAAAGGAAGATACTGTACTGCAATGCAGTTTCATTCCATTATAGAAGATAGAATGTTCAAAAAACTTCACAGGGAAAAAAAATACATATGTATAACCCACTGTGTTTGAGTGTCTTTTTAAGAAATTCAGATTTTATCACACCTTTTTGCATGTTGTCCAATCAACAATGCAATCAAGTTTAATCATTTTCCCAAGTCCATGTATGAATGAGTACCAAAGTAGGAGCAGTCTGTGAGCCATTTATGCCAGCAGTACTCAAAAAGACTATTAAAATCAGGTTTGCACAGCATGAGCTTCCTTCTTTGAATAGTTTGACTAACAAGTTTTTTCAGAAACACTGTTAAAAGGAGCAGTCCATTAAAGGAAAAAAATAAAGTGCCAGTATTCCAGTTTATCTGCAAGCATTTTTCTTTTCCTTGTATTATTTATTGAATAACATTCAGTAATTAACTCTGAAGAAGAGGTGGAGTAATAATAAAACAATAAAAGCAGTGTTGCAGAGGAGGAAAGGAGGATTACTCTCCGGGGATGATGTTGTTTCACTGTTTGATTAAGCTAGTGTAAAGGGGTCTAAGCGCTAAACCTTTGCATATTCTGCCTACGTAGAAAGCGGGGCACTAAAACCTGTATTACAGTCTTCTCTTTCTGTATAGTGTTGATGGAAGGATTGGCAGGAATGTCCACATGAACACTATTTTCCTTACTTCTCTAAAATTGTGGTGCACCCATGCCCAAAGGGAATGCAAGGTAAAGGTAATGTAATGACCTTTAATTAACTTTCCAAGAATTATTTTTGAATAATTACTAATTCAGTCCTGTAATTCCATAACAGTTCTGTATCACACTGAATATTTCCTGATTCCACAGAGGCCAAAATGAAGCTCACAGCTGTTACTATTTTACTTAATAATTATAGTGGTATCTAAAGTCCCATTCTTGACTGGTACTCCTTAACAAAAACAGTGATATCCCACTTCAGCTGGAAAAGACACCCCTGTAAGGTAAGGAGGTGTATAAAGCATTAAATAAGTGCATGTTGGTAATTCTGTCATGGGTCTAGATAACCATTTTAAGGGACTTCCCCTGAAGGAGAGGACATTTCCTGTGTATTTGAGAAACACCGACCCTGTCCAGTTATGACATGTCAATTCTTGATTCAACACTTTTTCTCTTTATTTCTTCACTATGATTAAAAAAGTCTAATGAATATAGCAAAGCAGCTCTAGTAAACCGTACTAGTTCCTCTAGTCACACGGGTGATTCTCTTGTGATTTCTATCTTGTATGTTTATCTTTACTTTTTTCCACTTTTTTCTGATGGCTACTTTTCAGCACTTTGCACCCTCAGGAGTCCTGGACATTATCCAAACAGTATGCAGTTGACATCTTTGTGGTATAAGAGTACATCAACAAACCTAATGTTATTCCTTCTTTTCTTTTTTCTTTTTTTTTTCTTTTTTTTTTTCCCCTATTCTTTTTCTTTTGCTCTTTTCTTTTTTTTACTCCAGGTAAGTTGATTCATCTTTTCTCAGTGTTGATATAATTTTTGTAAGCTGATGTCTTTATATTTTTCTGAAGGCAATGCCACCTTCTTTGTTGTCTCTGGGAGAATACAGTCTATTCTTTGGTTATGGATTTTTTTCTGCTATTTTTATTCTATCTTTTCTTCTGTTATTTTTTTTCTCTGCCTTACCTTTTTACCTTCCATTTCCTTCCTCTGTGCCTTCCTTCCTTCACAGCTTTAGACTATGTAATGTTGGAAGTTATTACAAATGCCACCTTCTTCCCACCATTGTTCAAAGATCAAAAATTTTATTTTGTTTCATTTTACTCTGTCATTCTTTCTTCCTACTAGTTTGCTAACAGAGCAAAAGGCAACAACCATTGTTACAGATTTGAAAGTGTTGTACCCTCTAGCGGTATGCTGCTCCAAGAAAGACTTCTCCAGGTGTCTATAGGAGTGACAGAGGAAGGGCATCTCACAGAATTGAATTAAAAATCTAGAAATGGCAACATCTTATATTGTTTATTAGTTATGATTTCTTCAAGTTTCAGTGGCACATATACAATGACTACGTCCACACTGCACACAAGGACAAGACCAGTGACGTGCCAGCCTCTTAAACACCCAGAAAAGGAACCATTTGGCACACATGCCATAGCAGAACTATAGCATAATGCTATAGTTATAGTGTGTGTATTGTTAGTGTACAACCAAGAAGAAGGATTACAGTGTGAACAACGATGCTTAGCAACAGCTGAGTATGTCTCCTACACCTAGCGAGAAGGCCAGACAACATTGATAAAGAAGGTGATTGGGATCAAAAGTTGGGATTTATCCTATTAAAGCAAAGCTGCTGTACAGAAAGTTATGTAGGCCAAGAAATGTGTAGGCTATAAGTGTTTGAAGGGGGTATTTTCTGTGTGTTTTGCAAGCTCTTAAATCTCCCTGTTATTATTAATTTGACTATGACCAATAAACTATATATCTCACTGTAAGTAAAGAACATCCTCTTTCCTCTGTCTGAGTTTTATAATATGAGCAGATTGAGCTTTTTGAAAGTAATGAAACAAGAGAGTGAAATTATTTCTTTTTAATGAATTCTGTTATGGAGCTTGCTTTACAATTTATAACCTTCAGTTATTCCAGATTGGCTATCTAGAACAGTTCAGTTAATAGCGGTGTTGTTTTGAAGGATAATTAGAGCAATCCTATTCCTGAGACATAACCCATATAAATGATTTCTTAAAGTAAAACTCAATAAACCATGTGTGAGTAGGTGTTAAATATGTGCATGAATGTAGCAGGTAGCTAAGGCAAGCTGTTTTCCCACAGTCTGAACTTTGATGAACAAGTCCCTAAAGTCTTTTATAACATAAGCAAATTTATCTCTCAGGTCACTTTTTATAATTAAAGGTGATTTGTTACCTAACTTTCTCTTAAAACTATATTCAAATACTGCCTCTAGATGGTCAAAACATCTCAGTGTAACCGAAGTGTTCTATGGTTTTGTACAAGAAAAATCAAACTGCTTCCATCTAGATCACCAACCTACTAAGAATTTGCTAAGTGAGACTACTTAGCTTTCTAAAAGAAAAATCTATTTTCCAAAATAAGCCAGGACAAGTCCTATATTGCCAGGAATGGCTGGAATTGCAGAAAACAATCCTGTAGAGACCTATTGATCCCCAGACCTTGAATCAAGTGTGTATTTGTGAATGGGATGCAAAATAACTTAATTTCTTAAAAACTGAAAGCTGATCATATGAGATCTATATATCATGCTAATTTAAAAAAAAAAAATACAATTAAGTTATTGTACATTTCCCTCCATGTATTGCTCTATTTTTCTCTTTGATTATTCCCTGAAAGTAGGACTGATATTTTCATTCCCTTTCCAAGACATGTAAAAATAACAATTTTTACTGGTAATTCTGGTAATTAGTATTCTGGATCACAGAAATGCCATTAAAATCTATGTTATTAAAGAAAAATGTAAATTCTTAATTTACATATGGCTGTTTATTGATGCCACAAAAGAACAAAGATATTCAGATTGTCATGTATGTATTTTAATGCTTATAGAATTTTAGGGGTGGGAAAATGTATTTGCAGCAAGTCTAAATATCTAATGTCACTCTTGTTTACAATAAATTGAAAGGTTAGTGATATAACAAGAGAGTGGACTTATATTTATGTGCTGTGGATTTTCTCAAATTGCTGATTTATGTAACTATTGTCTATAAACTCTCCCAGCTACTACTGTTTCATAGCCACAGGGAAATGAGGCATTAGCTTGTGTTCCATTTGCTTCTGCACTTCCTCCAAGGAGAAGAGGAGAATTGCCTCCAGCAGGGATTAGGAAAAAGGGATTCTCTCTCTCTTTTTTTCTTCTTTCTCTTCCCATCCTTCCCATGTGGGATGCCTCCAGACACATATAATCCTCTCTTTGCTGATGTTTTTCACAACTCTTCATGAGCTATATATGTGAATATAAATGAAAAGAAGACAGTTCTTTCTCCCCTTTCTCCCATACTTAGTAGATACCAACCAAAGGAACTAATTTCCAGTGATGCAAATGGTGTAGAAAAGGCAATTCTTTCTCTTTCAGTAACTTGCAATATGCACTTTTCTTCATCAAGAATATAATCCATTGGTCAATATTTCAACAGACCTCGAATCTTGTTCAAGTAGTAAAATGAGATAACCCTACTTTCAAGACTGGCATCACAGCTTCCCACGCAGCATTTCCACGAGGAGAGAAACTAAATTTATTTTGAGCCCTGAGGTGTCCATATCAGCAGTGAGGTGCACCCACATCAATAGTCCACCACCACTTTTTTTAACAGATTACATGTAGCACCAGAATATCTCAAAACAAAGAAAAAAATGGTATTAGAAAAAAATCCTATGAAGCATCCTGAGTATGGAAACACTGCATATGCCCATGGGCAGGAAGTCAGAGCTCATCTCATGGCCATTACCATAACCAGAGACCACATAGGTAGACCGGTAGGTTTACAGCCCTATCCCTTGCTCAGCTTTTGTCTGGTAAGAAAAAAAAAAAAAAAGGCAATTGTCTGACTGTCCCCATCCCCATCTGTGCTCTAAAACCAGGTTGCTCTGTGGCTAAAATCTCATTTCATATTTATCTAGTCACAGCATGTGTCTCTAGCCAGCAAAGACTATACGCATCTGCTAGCACTTGTCTATAGATAATGTCTTCTTGACCTCGCATCCCTTCTTTCTGCAAACATGGAACAGATGCTGGCTGATGGGTTTTACAGGAGTGCCAGTCCTCTCTCAGACAGCTTGTTAGAACATACAGGTCCAGTGTCCAAGAAAGCCCTTCAGAGCCATGTTTATTCAGATGCAAAATAAAATATTCTGTATGTGTGGCAGATTGCACCACTTTTCCCTTAAGTGTTCTGTCCCAGAAAGTCCATTGATATCCATTGTAGACTTGCTAGCATCACATGCTGCTTCCTTTTGTCTTGCAAAAGTCTTTCTCAGTCTTTGCAAATTTAATATGAGGCTTATAGACTCTTATGAAATCTGGGTTGGAAGAGACTTCTGAAGGTCAGCTTTCCAGCCTCCTGCTCAAAGCAGGGCTACCTTCAAAGTTGAATCAGATTACTCAGGGACTTCCCCAGTTAAATTTTAAAAATTTCCACAATCTTTCTAGGCAACGAATTCCAGGGCTTTACCAGACTTACTGTATTTTTTTCTTGTCTTCTGCCTAACCAGAATTTCTTTTCTGCAGCTCATGACCATTGTCTTTTTTATGGTCTAGAAAAGATTGGCATATAGAGAGCATTCTCCATGAACTAAGCTTCTCAGAAGGTGTGGTATGAATTCACGGGTGTTCTGTAATGAGCTGGTTTAATTTGGCTTTGACTAACAGGAGAATGTCTATGATTCAGTTTTTCAGTGGTGACTGCTACGTCTCTCCTTTCTGTCTTCCACGGTTAACTTCTGTGAGAGTACAAACGCTTTTGCCTCTTCATTCCTTGTCCTTTTCTATCTCCAGCAGAACAGGCAGGAGAGAAACCTTTACTGTGCAACCAGTAAAAGCATCTGCTGGGTAGAAAAATAATCAAGAGAGGCTGGGTATAGGATAAAAAGATTATGTGCAACAAAGAGTTGGGGGTGTGTACTTTCCAGAGGACTGACTGTCCTAAGCTGCTCCATCTAGAAGACGTTGCTAAATGTCAATATATGTGGGACTTCAGGATGGATTGGAACGGTTAAAAGTGAGTTATGCCTTTCTTTCTGGGAAAGACAGAATGTGTTCTGTAGACAGGAAAAACCTGAGAGAAAGTTGGTAAATGTAGGGGTTCCTTTTAAAAGCTGCAGTCAGAGAAGCTTTTCTTGCTGTTCTTTGCCTCTCCTAGGCCTATAAACTCATGGCCTAATGTCTTCTCTTTCACAAATACTATGCAAAGGAGAGAAAAAAATCTGAATATTTTCTCTGCAAGAGACTATAAATAGATTTAACAGCATGAAGGAGCAGCAGAGCCATTTGTGAGCTAGCCATGAAGCTCACTTCTTACCCAAGATCTCTATAACTTTTTCTGTTCTGCTAAATAAAAGAAGAACAGGGACTGAATCGTTGCCCTGAGGCCATTTGGCAGCATTTGGCTCATAGCCACACTGTGTAAGGCTGGTTCCCTCCACAGCAGAGCTGTCTCTGTGGACCTACTTGTATTCATCAAAAGCAGAAGTAGGACGCAAATTAACAGTTCAACTTTGTGAACAATCAGAGGTCCTGTGTCTGAGCTCATTCCCCTTGGCAATGTAAATGTACTCAATGTCACAGACGATCAGAAATGTTTTTCGTGTGTTATAGACTTATGCTCTGCCAAGGACTTCTTATATCTTACAGCTCATTTATGTAAGCATGCAGTGCAGGGCAATAGGAATGATTTTGTGGGGTGAAAAATTTGGGTTTTATATCCACTTTATTGCAGTACCCACACTATAGGCTTTATACCAGCCTCTGATCTGCTGCTGTAGACTGGATGTCCACTGCAGCGTGGAACACATTCGGTGTGCTGCTAGACCATCTCACCCAAAAGGAATCCTGTTCATGCAGTCAAAAACTGTGCCATGATGAGAACCAAAGCCAGACAAACAGACAGTTACATGATTCCCTCCAAATATGCTTTCTTGACCTAAAGTGAATAACTAGTGAAAAGAAAAAGAAAAAAAAAGAAAAACAACAAAACCCCACCACTCCCGCTCCCCAACACCACACACTGCAGTCACTTTCTGATCTACTTTGTTTCGACACTGAAATAATGGAAAAGTCCATTGAAACCTGGGCTATGCTTGGCAGCAGTTGAGCTCTTCTAACTGTGATCATTTCTCTTAAGATCCTTGAAGTGCAAAGGCAACTGGCTTCAAGAACGAAGCTGAGGAAATCATGAGAGTGTTGGAGAAAGTTACATCCCTGAAGGTGACAAAACTAACGTACAGTTTAACTAAGGACCTGCAAACTATATAGAAATGGTACAATCTAGCTTCAGACTTCAGCATCAGGTTGGAAAGCTGGGTAGATGAAGGTCACTACCTTCATGAGGCAGGACTCAGTCTTCTGGCACTTAGCTTAACACTTGCTCAGCAACTTTTTTATTTTTCTTTAGTCACATTCAGGAAATACTTAGTCAGATTTAGTCAGATTTCTAAGCAAGGTAGTTATCAGTTTTCAAGAGATTCCATCTCTAACTTCTCTAATTGAAACGATTGAATGAAACTGCCAGTTTGCTCTTCTCTTGGTGCCATTCTCAGGCCTTTCTAGAGTCCTCTGAGCATTCAGTTTGTCTCAGATTTATGGAGAAGGAGCTACTGCTCCTGTCACTAATATCACACAGAATGTTATTTAGAATAAAAATGCTTCTTTACAATCCAGGAATCAGTGAAGTGGCCATTGATGGGAGGTGGGAGTCAAAAAAATCCTGAAAATCTACTGATTGTTGGAGTCATTAAACTGTTATGTGCACTTTCTTTTAATTTTCCTATTACATTTGAATTATTCATATTTGGATGTCACACTGTTCTCAGATGGCTAATGGACATTCAGTGGATAAATTTACCTAGACTGACTATGTCAACACTTTTTTTTCTATCATCTAAATTGAAGGACTTTTGTTTTCATTTTCATTTTCATTCATCTAACTGCAAACCAGGACTTGATGTATTTCTCTTATTCACTCTGTCTTCTGAAGAGAAATAGGCATGTCTACAGTATTGTTTCCCCACTCCCCATGAGTCATACAAAAGCAAGCATAAATTTTGTAGACATGTGTGATGCTGTTTAATAAGATTTTAAAAAAATAAATCTATTTTCTGATTTAAAGACGGTTTGTCTCCTTTGACAGCATTTTTGACACTTTTAAAAGTTAATGTCTGGCTTCTCAAATGGCATGCACAGGTAAACTGTGACTAACATTACTAACCTGTAGAAAATCACTTATTTTCAATACCCAATATAAAATATTCAGAACTTCTCAACTATACAATGTTTAACTATTAACAAATTATCATACTATCTATTCAAGGTGCTAAATAGGATCTTCTGTTTCACAGATTGAGAAACCAAAGTTCCTAATGGAATAATACTTTCTCATAGCTTAATTAATTATATTTATTTTATTGGATTTGTTGATAATGTGGGGATATCTTCTCGGTTATGTCAAACTGTCTTAATAGAGATTATGAGGCAATTTGAAATGGACTACAGTTCAAAATTTACTTTAGGGCTGGAGACAATCTAGCCTATATTCTACAGGTCATAAAATGTGAATGAAAGGGCTCTGGCTGAAGGGTGCTATGAAGTACAATATAAACTGAAATGAGCTGGTCTTATGTAGAAGAGTAAGTGTTTATCCTTAGTTTATTACTACAGCAAGTGGATTTAGGTTATTTTAAAATATAATTCTAAATAAGCCCTAGCACTGATGTTTAAGGCCTGTTCCAAAACTGTCAGGCCCACACAGTAAAAAGGAAAGCTAGAGTGGTGACAAGTGGTAAACATGAACGAAAGCTAACTGGTGACCCAGTTAGGACATGAAGAAGTGGAAATGTAACAAATTTGTCTACATACCTGCTAGTATAGTAGTGGTGAGTAATCTATAGTCTACACTACTTTTAACAAAAGATAACCCTTTAAATCCAATTAAGGTGGATAAATGCCATCAAAGAGAAGTCTAAAAATATTCACAATATATTGTCAATTCAATCAATTACATTGGTAGTCCCTGAACTCAGTAAGACACAGACCTTCAGTAAACAATCTTATACTTAGAAACTGTTTTATTATAGTTTATCTTTCAAGAGCTGGCTCAAGTAGCTTTGTAGGGATGTACTTGAAATAATTGTGTATATTCTAATTGTCAACAAGTCTTAATAAAGGAATTTTAGCAAAGTTGTTGCATATTGTCTAGTGGATCATCCTTTTTTTGGATGATTCAAGTCAATGCATCAAGGTAGACTTTTGCACAGTATACAATATCAGAAGTTTAGACTTGCAATATATGAAGATGACAATACACAGTAAATTTGGTTTAACATACAACAGGTTGGAACTAATCTCCAGCCAATTACTTTTTCTGGTAATATTTCCACTTAGGGTTTGTAGGTGTAAACAATTTAGGAATGCATTTTTTAAGTAGTTTTGATCTTGAAGAATGTTGGGAAGTCTCTCAAAATGCTGTACATGGATAATGGTTTCAGGTTGAATAACTTAGAATGGTAAGTAATCAAATTATTCATATCAGTTTTAAACATATAATCAAATGTACATATGCACAACTGAACACACGCATTTAGATTTTCAGAGGTTTTAGACTTTGAGGTTCAGCAAGGCCAAATGCCGGGTCCTGCACTTGAGTCACAACAGCCCC
>NW_009634098.1:0-4552 GCF_000690535.1 Cariama cristata
CCACCCCACCCCACTCCTTATTTTCTGGCCATTTTGATTACTATTTTACATGGTAGCTTTTCACAAAGAAGTTTAAATGAGGGAAACTTGGCTGCAATAATTCTTTCTGTAGTGAAAACTAAACTGCGTATTGAGCATAAATAAGACTGGCTTGTTTCCAAAGAGGCTTTCATAATGGCACTCCTTTCTGTATCCTGAGGCCATGTGAATGCACTCAAAAGCGGATCATAGAATCATAGAATCATTATGGTTGGAAGAGACCTCAAAGATCATCAAGTCCAACTGTATATGCTACAAACCGGATGATGCTACAAACTGCTAAAAAAAGGTCATATATTGTATGTATGCATAGGTTGAAATCTGATGGACTTTAAATGAGAAATTCTTGCTATTATAAGTCAGAAAAGAACAGATATAAGAGCAAAACTACAGAAGTACTTAATCAGCAAACAAGTTTTGCCAGTTCTGAGTGCTTTGAAGTAAGTTTAATGTGAAGATTGGTGTTGTTTTCTTCCACTTGGTCTCAGCATTTCATTTCTTGGTGTATAGCCTGTGCAGGGTTAAAGTGTAAGTGCAAAACATGAGTTCAGTAAGTGTTGGAAGTCTTTGGAAGCTGTTGGAAAGCACCACTGCATGCTGGAAGTGGACTTTTACAGTCACTTCATCCCAAGCAGCACTGGTGGGCATGGTGTGTTTCCCACTCTGATTTCCTTAATTGGCTTTACCGGTAAATTTGCAAAGATATCTCTAGAACACATTTCTCTATAAGACAGAGCAGGAAATTGAATTAATAAAAAATATTATTTCTCCCAGTAGATTAGCATATAAGATATGAAATATTTCTTTTTTTACAATGATGGAGTATTTCTGAGAGACTCACATGTCTCACGGTTAAAACCATGATAATTGTATTCACTATTGCTAATGTATAGGGTCTTTATACTTCCAACTGATAGATCATGTAATTGATGGATTTTTTTAATTTGTAACTTAGACTATAACTTACGTGTGCTATTCTTTCTGATTCTAGACAGCAGTGAAAATCATGGTTTCTACTTGACAGGAAATCAGTCAAAAATAAAATAGTTTTGGGATAAACAAAGCAAGGATAAAAGATTTTGATTTAGGAGGTATACAAATGCCTAACTTATCTTCCAGCTACTTCTGGGAATAGCCATGAGAAGAACTTTTCTCCAGTTCTCCAGAAGGGTATCAGCCCCTCTTCTTGTTGTAGTGCAAAAGTGGAACTGGCAGATGTTTTTAGACATTCAAAAAATTACATGGTGGTAGAATTAGGGGAAAGTTTTGAGGCAGCTTCCAGAGCTGATCTTTTACATGAGCTAAACGTTTTGTCTTCTCATGTCTGGTAAGTTTAGGCACACAGTGCAGCCATTTGCAGGTAATAAAAGTGGAACATGTCATAATGTTTTGCAGATTTTTAGAGCATATGGAGTAATGCACATTTTTGGTATCACTCTTCAGTTACTTTTGCAGTCATGAGTGTAATACCTCTGTGCAGAAAGGTCTACAGTTCCTGAGCCTCCCTAGATTTGCTTTGGCTTATGGTACTTCAGATAACACAGGACACACAGCATTTCTGTACCATATTTGCAGAGTTGTATTTGAGACACTGACCTCAAGAACCCTAATCTAGTCTTGGACTGGTGGCTGGGAGTAGTAATAAAGACCAGAGAATCTCTTCAGGTCATTTTACTCTCTTTTCATCTTCTCTTCCAGCTTACTTTCTCTTGCCCTAGCACCATGAGAACTGCAGTCACAAGATACATTAGAGTGATGCATGCACCAACTTCAAGCTAGCAACATGAATAGAGAATACCCGGTATGTTGAAACTGTCAGGGAAGAGGGACTACTCAGGAATGTTTGGTAACACACAGACTGCCACCTTTGGAGAGAGATGGTCTGGCCTAGTTACAATAGCCTGTCTCTGTCCTGTAACAGAGAACACAATGAGGCAGCTGTCTTTACTGGGGAGAGTGCAGATAGCACTAAAATACTGTGTAGGATGTAATGGCATTTCTCTTATTTTGTATTGTAGTGATGATGGTTTCATCCAGATTTCAAACTCTTTTCAGAAACTCCTAGTGCACAAAGTTCAAGTGAAAGGAAACATTGCTTATAAATATCTTGCTTTCTTGGGGCATTTGTTAAAGACAGAGCAGGCAGTTTTGTTTAAATAAATTCTATTGCTACTAGAATTTAGGATCCATGAGAACTTTTGGAGCAAATGATTTTTTTGTTACAACTTGCAATCTGTGACCTTATCTAGAAGTGTAGTAGTACTTGGAAAACTATGTTCTGCTGGATCTTTTGTGTAAGAACAGTAACTCAGTGTCACCCTAGTCTTTTCTTTGCAGATTTTTTGGGTACTGAAAGTAGAGCTGGGCTTTAGACTGTAGACTGACAGAAAACAGGAGAAAGTTTTGCACAACAGTGATGATTTATTACTTAGTTTTTAAATGAGGATTCCAAGTACTGAATGTACTTCAGTCTCATGGCAAGTGTCAGGTCTGTTCCATAAATTAAATCAAGATATAGTGTTCATGTTACAAGGAGTTTAGAGGCAATACAGGCTTAATATACCCTTGCTCCTCCCACCTCAGACTGCACTGTGGAGGGACTTAGGGCCATAATTTGATGGCAGGAACAAGTAGGTGGGGATGGGAAAGAGGCAAGGATACCCTGTTCCAAATGCTATGTTGGGTTGAACCAAGAATTGGATGCAGAACGCTGGCCTACTGACTTGTAGCCTTGAATTCATGATATTGATACTTTTCAACCCTGCAAGAAGCAACAGGAGTGGAGGAAGCATCCTCCTGTCCCAAGAACCACTTTCGAGGCTGACGTTAAAAGGATTTTTCATTGGTCATCATGAGTTCAGAACTAAAACCAGACAAACTGCAACAAGCCATGTCTGTGAATCAGACAAGCTCAGTCAGTGGGCTGATGAATGTGGTTGCACTCTCTTTAGTGACAAAGCTGATTTATATATTTCCATGGCATCCCATCAGTTGTTTGTGTGAATGCACTGTTCAACTACTGCCTGAAATGGCTGTGTGAGTGTGCCCAGCGATATTGCCAAGCCAACCTTGAAGAGTTGTGCATAACCATCTAGGGTTCTTCTTATTTTATTCTGAGCTAGCATCAGTGCTAGCTCCAGCTTAGTTTTGCTACTCTGCAGGCTTAGTTGCTTTTCAGTAAGTAGCGATTTTCTGATAGTCCCAAGATGTCAGGAGCTGTTGTGGCAGGTTGAACAGTGACTTGATGACACTCTGTAAAGTCTGGAGTGTCCCCTTGGAAGATAGGTCCTCGGACTTCTTCATGCTCTACAGTGACTTCAGTCTGGATGTCAAGTGTGGGAGCAGCCTTTATCTTCCCAAGATTCAGCAATCTGTAGCCAGCAAATATGAAAGTTCTGGCTGTTATCAACATCTTTTAAAGAACAAATGCTAAGTCTATCGTGTAGAAGTTACGCACGCCTGAGGTAGCTTTCTTCAGGGGGATCTGATGCACAGATGTGACCTCTTCCAGAAATTAAGGGACATTCAAAATTACAACACAGAGAAGGACAGTGCTGCTAATTGTGTTTCTGTCCATATTCAGTCATGTATCAACGTAAAGAATGAAGCACGTGTAGTGGATGCAAGTTAAGTAGCCACACATATTCCTGGAAAGTGCTCCAATGACAGTGACAAGAACAATACACAAACCAGTGCAGACAAGTAGTCACTGCAGAGGGCAGGAGAGACAGCTTCTAGTTTCATCCCAGATCTAGAAGAAGACTGGGAGGATTTCTGCTGCAGGTGGGTGGGACGGTACGGTCCTATTGCTGAACACAATAAATGTCCACAGAATGTCATCTGATTGGGGGTGTTGTGGCTGTATTGGAACAGTGATTGCTTGGGGTAGAGTTGTTATAACAAAAAAAGCTGTAAGACTGCAAAACCAGATACTCCATACTAAAAACCAAGAATGTTAAGAAAACAATAGTAAAAAACAAAATCAATGGGAATGTCTGAAGCCATTTTCTGTAGCAGTCAATGTTTGCTGGTTCATTGAACAACCTTTACTGACATCTGCGTGTGTGCATCTGTGATATGAAATACCACAAATTTTTGTTATTTCTCCTGCTCCATACAGCTTGCATGGAGAGATGAATTTGAACATGCAAACATTGCTGGGAGAGCATGGGAAATGATCTCGCTACTAATATACGTCATTTTTTATATGATTGCCCAGCCTTTCTTCTTACAGATGCAATTTTGACAGAATAGCCCAGTGACTAATCAGCTAGCCCTGTCTATAAAACCAGGGTCTGCAGTGAAGATGGTTGGTTATTCCTGGTTCCAACTAGGTTGAAAACCACAACAGGAAAAGAAGGTCAAATAACCAAGACTTTCAGAATATCCAGGGAAGATTGTATCCTGTGGAATGAAAAGGAATGGGCAAGGATTTGTGATGGTGCTTTGATCCTTGAGCAGGAGGAGGAAAGCCACATCTAACAATTTCCTTGTCTAGCCTCTATATAGGCAT
>NW_009634098.1:4583-12610 GCF_000690535.1 Cariama cristata
CTGCTGTATAGATTCATGCTTGCCTGATACCTTTATCCAGTCTGAACAAGAGATTTCTTGCTTTTGTAGTGTGTCTCAGCTCCTATATCAAAAGTAGGCTTGATTTATAATTTCAAAAGAAACCTGAGCATATTTGGATTTTCTGTTTAAGAATCAGGAGTCTTAATTTCTTTTTTCTTAAAAATGAAACAAAACCCATACAAGCAGTAACTGTAACCCTAAGTGAGCAAATGTATGTGACTTTGAGTCCTGAACCTGTGAAACTTTATGGGTGTAACCAGGGCTTCAAACCAAGGCCAACCTCTGGCTTTTAAACTTTGACTTGCACCAGAAAGGTCGAAGGAAAGAGTTTCTTCTCTTAAGAACTATTGGGCAAACTCTGTGAAATAACAGTCACATTTGTTTGTACAAGTTTGCTGTAGGATGTATTGGGCCTGTGGCCATCAGAATGGAGGCAGAAGGTATCTGGTAGAGGGGACTTTGAAACACATCGTGTGGTGATCTCACTGAGCTGCCTTTTGACTCCTAGTACATGGAGCCTATGGCTGCTTATTTTTTAAGAATATTTTTCCTATATTCATATGATTTCCCTTTTGTCCTTACCCTCATACTGGCTTTCACAACTGTCCAGGAAAACTGTAAGACCTTGAAGTGTTTCAAAAGAGTTTTCAAATTTGTCTGTCTTTGTACGTTTGAATACAGCAGCTGCAGGAACATGGTGTTGCTGCATTTTTTTCCCGCTCCAGAACAACTTAAGAAGGCTGCAGTGACTACAGCAAGAAAGTGATGAGGAAACGAAGCCATAAGAATGGGATACCTTGGTCTCCTGTCACATTCCCAATGTGGGCTAGGACATCAGTAGATGCCTTGCTTTAGATTTAGTACTCCTCTGGATATGTTGAAATGAAAGGGCTGTACAATGGTTTTGCAATGTTAGCAATCCCTGCAAAAATGCTGAGATGCAAGGGACCAAGACCATGTCCCATTGTATGTGTCTTTTAGATCATGGCAGAGGGAGATGTAAACTAATCCTGTGTAGTCCAGGTGGATATCAAAGGCCCTGTAGCTCAGTCAAAGCTGGGAGGTTGATACAGAAGTTATAGCATGAGAAATGTTACAGCTTTTGTTAGGCATGTCATTGTATAATCACAATAGCTTGTTATAATTCATTAAAAACTACTTCTTTATTCCATTGGAAGCCTAGGGGCCAGAGGGATTTGTCGTGTGAGTCAAGAGTGGACCACACGTTCTAGCCCATCTAACGGGTTGCACAATCTGACTGTGGAATTGTGGCTAGGAGCAGAATTGTGCTTTGCACTTATGAAACAGCTTCTATTCAGGGCTTCTTCTCTGGGGAATGGGTGCAAAACACCAGAAGAAGAAGACACAACTCCTTCTAGTGCATCATGTTTGACAAATTAACTTTTGACCTTTCAGTGGCTTTGTACAAATACGGGAGCCTCTGCCTCGGTATACAGGATTTCAGGTTATGACGAAGAAGATATTTTTTCTGTTTCCCTTTGGACCATTATGCCTTTGTGAGGTACAAAGCAACCTTGATGTATGTTGCAAAATAAATGCTGAAAACCTGTTGTTTTCCTATTTCTGCAGTGTAATGACTGGCTTATGAGAAAAGCTCAGGAATGGAGATATGAAAAGAGTCTGTTTTATTTTTGACTTCCAGTACTGCACAGTAGAGATTAACTCTTTTGTGCTTATTTTCAGACTGGATATTTCCGTCTGCCCCATGGGGATTACTTCATTGAGCCCATTAAAAAGTATCCACAGAAGGAGGGAACACCCCATCCTCATATTATCTACGGGGCAAATATCCTTCAAAATGCTTTAAGGAGAAGACGGGCGATCCTGGTGGAAAAAGAACAAGCATGTGGACTGAATGGTACAAATATTGCTGGATTTCTGCCTGTTTTCTTTCTGCATCTTTTAAAGCAGCTTTTATTTTCCAGTGGTGTGTGCCTTTCCTTCTGCCAGGCTTTTTAAAATTCTGTAAAAAGGGATTGTGCAAAATAAGAGCATCTCAGTCAAAACATCTCGGGAGTCTCACCCATCTGGGTTCCTTTCTGAAAACTTAAATCCCCCCTGTGATTGCTGGGATATGTTTTACACACCATTGATCCTTTCTACTCCTCACTTTTTTCTCCAACCAGAACTGTTCAGTGAGTTTAATTTGAATTCTTGAGTAGTTGTAGGGTGACAAGAATTGCAGTCTTTATTATTTTTAATAAAATACTCTCACTCCATGCAAATACTGTCCTCAACATAAAATATCCGCCCTCTAATCCATGGTTTAAGCAGGATTTCTAGATTGTCTGTGGCAGTTACCAGAATATTCAAAGTCTTTTATTTGGTTGTTCCGAAAGTGGAGTGCTGGGCATCAAAAGCAAGGTGTTTTTTATAGAAGTAAAAATAACCTAAATATTGGTGCAGTGATAGTCAGCATTGTGTCTTTTGGGAAAACAAGCTAATACACTGTCCTGGAAAGGAAGAGTATAGAGGGTAGCTGGCATCTCATAATTACAATATGAGTTCCTTTATTTAGTAAAATCATTTACTTGATTGACTTCATACCAAAAATTTACAGATCTTGCATTGGTTCTCTGATGTTTGAGGCCTTCAAGCTGAGTCTACACCAAACTTCAGAAAAGGTATAGTATTGATAGGGAGAATGAATAATAACTTAAGCGATGTAAGGCTGAAGTTATGTACAAATAGAGCTGCAGAATATGCAGGAGGGTGTTTCTGTCTTTCACAGGTTAGTCGTTAAAGAGTAGTTGATTCTTTTCCAAGGGTGGGAAAAAAGGAGGAATGTAGGAGTTTTTAATACTCAGTCATGACTGCTGCTGAAGTTTTACTGCTGTGTAATATGAATTGATAAATTAAAGAAGCAAACAAAAACTCACCCTCGCTATATTTCTGGTCATAGACCTGCTTTGCACTTCTTGCTTGCTGATGAAGAGCAATGTGAAATGATATCTGGGAGAAACTAGAAAGCTGATGGCTTGGAAGGAACTGTTCAGTCCTTTCTGATACTTGAAAGGTGAGGATAAAGGGCAGCTGTAAGAATTAAAGAGTGCTGTTCCTTATTATTTTTTATCAAATAAAAATGTATATACTTGTTAGACAAAAAAGCCTGAAGTTGGAAAGCCATAAACATCTGAAGTTGATGTCTATTTTGGCTTAAATCTAAAATAGCTCCCTGATTTTCCATTTCTTCTGATGACTGCTGGGATAAATGAGAGAAATTAGTTTAGATTTGCTGTGAATGAGGAAATTGTTCTTGCCTACTGTCTTCCAGGTTTCTTTTATGGATGAAGTAACATCTGTAAGCAATAATTTTAAGTTTGGAGAGGAGATAAGATATACCAGGGGTCATACTGTGTGTTTGCTTTCTGTAGCCTGCTTATTTTCTTTCTATCTCTCACTTTTTACCTCCTGTATCTTCCTTCAAAGTCCTACAGAATGAGACAGAAAAAGGCTGGCTGTACCTGGATGCTGCGAAAAATTGTGGCTAGCTTCCCTGAGATTTCATCACTTAGACTAGCTAAGTTTGCTCTAATAGACTTTTGAATTAAAACTGCCTGTCTGATGTTATTCATTCTAATTTGACAGAACTGCTTGACTGTCATAAAAGTTAAGTATTCAGTGTGAAAAAGTGATTGGAGGAACAAAGCATTTCCTTCATTACATTTTTGCCCTTTGTGTGTCAGTATATAACAATCGCTGGTTCTTCTGAAGGTCCTAACTTTTAATTTGTGTGTTATGTTTTGTTATCCCACTTCTGTTGTAGCCAGCTCTTCAACAAGGGTAAAGAAAAGAAAGAAGACAGTGAAATGCAGAACAATAAAGGAAAATGAATTAATTTTTGCTTTCTATCGTAAATATATTCACTACACAGGCTTTGGGGAATACTTGATGCATAAATAAATTTTGATGGTGGTAAACTGACTCTTCCCGCTTTTCAAGACCACAAGCACTTCATGCTGTTCAGTTTGATGCCAGAAGCCTAGGACACCCACATGATACCACAGATGGCCCAGAGTAATCCTTTTGGGATCACTTTAAAGCAAAACAGTTTCCTTTTACAGTTCACAGTGAATTGTAGAAACAAGTTCTGGTTTACAGATTAGACATCACGACCATTTTCTATTCTCAGCCCTAACTTTGTCCCCACTGGGCTGGGGCTTAAGTGATGAAGAGTTGCCTGCCATATCTCTTGTAGGAACTGGTTTTCAGAATCAAGTATTTTAACCTTATGGGCTGAGACTCATCATACAGAGTGTCTGCTTTTGTTTATTTGAGCTCTGATTCTGATTGGTTTTTAAACTTAAGCGACAATTGAGTAATTTCTAAGATTTATGCTAGGGAAACCCTTTGTATGCCCAGGCTAAAATGTAGTGGTGGTTTTTGCTTGAACAAGTTGAACCACCTGGATCCCTTCAAGTTAGCGCTCAAAGTTGGGTGGTGATAATAGTAATCTTTTAGTCAGAACTAACCTCTCTGTTAGGCAAGGAATATAAACACTAGTTGTATAGGCAAAATCAAAATAGAGGAATTAGCATGGGAGGGAATAGGTAGAGGATGCTGAGCTCCTGTGCAGTCTTTTTCAAGCTTTTTTTAAATGCAAGGACTGTGTCATCTCTTGGAAGAAGCCCTGTGCAGCATGCTCACGACTTTTACTGTGGCAACAACCATATGAATCTCCAGGCTCCAACCTTCTTGTCATCTCTCTCATATACATATAGTAGTACTTCAGCATCAGTTACATTCCTGTGCTCTTGCAATGATTATATTTATTAGTTTATAATTTGCAGTATCTTTAACAGTTTCAGATATTTGGAGAAAACTTACTGTGATAGATGAGGTAAATGAAAACTTAGGTTTGTGCTGTACACTTCCACTGCTACTTAGGCAACTGCCAGATGACTCAGTCATTAGCTGCATGCAAAACTAAGTGCTAATCATAAAAGTAACATTATGATACTGTATATTGCAAACTCCTATGTTCCTGTATCATTTGAAATCTGAGTGAGAAGTAGCAAAAATGAGAAATGAAAAGTGGCCCTGAGCTTTATAACTAACTTATCTTGTGGAATCTTGTGGATTTTATGGAAACTAAGGATCTGGGGATTTGTTTTGGTTTTCTAAACAGGTTGTCTTAAAAGTTGGACAATGCTCCAAGGTACAATGCAAGAGAGAAGGAATTATCCTCCCTTCTGCAGAATAAGAAAAGCTCTCCTCCCATTTCTTTCTGTTTATTTACATGCAGTCTGCTACAAGGTGTTGGTTTCTTTGTGAGATGCAAAATGGAGAAGTTTTGTGAAATTTGTGAATGAAAATGCTGTGATGTAATAGAGCCCTTCCTGACGTAAGTGCTTCAGAGGGGACTGATATGAATAGATGGACTTCTTTTTCTTGAACTGGTGAGGTGGTCGGGTTGCTGTCAGTTAGAAGGAGGGTAATTGAGTTTATTCAGACTGCAACTCAGTGATTGCTGCCGTAGGCTATAATATATAGCTAAGGAAAGAAAGGTTTGGCTTATTAAAATAGATCTCTGGGAAAACTTCATTGGAGATTTTGGTGTATAGAAGTTGTCATATGCTTTACCCTCATTTTGGCATTGAAAGGATTTGATAGATGAGTTCCACACAGGTCAGAATTTAGGATTAGTTTGCGTTGTATGCGGACCTCCAACTCCTTTTTTGCAGAGGAGTTGTAAATCTTAGAACTCGAAATTTTGCATTTGGAGCAATTTTGCATTGGAGCTGTCATGGGATAAGGCTGGAGTGGGAGAAAGGAGACAGAGGCTGGGTGCTGTGTGAAGTGAGTAGAGGGGTGAGGGAAGCTGAAGAAGCAGAGCAACATCATCTGTGCAAAACTGGTTTTTAAGTCTTTTGAATGATGGCTTAGTGGCATAGTTCATTTAACAGATGACTAGAATGCCATTAAGCTGTTTCAGACAATAGTTACCTGTTGTTCTTTCTAAGAGTTATGTCTGAGTGCAGGATTTTATTCAATCATGGTCTTACTTTTTGATGATTAACTTGCTATTGCCAGAGGATTCTCTTCAATTTTTCTATCTGCAAGTGTACAGCATAAACTGTTACTCTTGGCTTTTGACAGTGGAGTCCTTTGTTTAGCCATTTGGAAGTGAGAGGGAAAAAAAGCCCAGGACACTGTTTTATTCTCAAAGGATAGCCTATGTTTTTTGGAAGAACATTGTGGCCAATGTAAGCAGCCTTACTGGCTGGCAGAACCACTGGTACATGCTGTGTAGCTTCCATATCTTTTAAAGAATGATGCTGACTTTTTTCCAGTATTTGTTTATCCTGTGTTTAACCACATCAATTACTATTCAGCTTAATTTGCTGAGTTTCTCCAAAACACAGAGACTATTGTTCTTAGGATGTTAAGTTCACACATTGAATTGTAGTAACTGAGATTAATTCAATGAAGAGCGAGGAGGATCTTTCTCCCTGCATCTCTCTGCTTTCTATGAACAGGCTCTACTAATCTGTTTAAAAAATGCTTGGCATGAAAAAGTCAGAATGACCTCTATTTTAAAGCAGGAACAACAAAACAAACTGCTTGCAGGAGTACATGGAGTATCTCTCATCTCTGGAACAGTTTTCATTGAACTGAAAACAGTGAGTGCCTGTTAACATCTCAGGGATGGGGTACCTGGGAAACGAAGACATGATAACTGGTTTGGTCTAGCAGTGGATGAAACAATTGCTGCTAACCGGTATCAACAGATCTTCCCTCCCTCCCCAAACCAGCTCATGAAATAAAAGCAGAAGGGACAGGCGAGGAGGGAAGAATAGAGAGGTTGCCCTCTACATTAAGAGATGGATAGAGTGTGAAGAGCTGTCTCTGAAGAATAGCCATGAGCAGGTTGAAAGCTTATGGGTAAGAATCAAGAGACGGGGGCAACAAAGGTAACATGGTAGTTGGTGTGTACTACAGGCTGCCCGATCAGGGGGAGACTGTTGACGAAGCCTTCTTACTCCAGCTGCAGGAGGCATCGCACTGACAGGCTCTTGTCCTGCTAGGGGACTTCAGTCACCCCAACATCTGCTGGAAAAGCAACATGGTGAGCTGCAGGCAGTCTAAGAGACTCCTGGAAGGCATGGAAGATAACTTCCTGAGCCAGGGAATAGACAGCCCCACCAGGAGCCATGCCATACTGGACCTAATAATCACCAATGTAAGTGAGTTCATTGGTGACATCAAGATTGGAGACAGCCTGGGCTCCACTGACGATGAACTAGTGGAGTTTGCAGTCCAGAGGGATGTGGGTCAGGACCCTCAATTTTAGGAAAACCACCTACCAGCTCTTCAAGGAGTTAGTCTCCATGACCCCCTGGGAAACAGCCCTCAGGGGCAAGGGAACAGAGCAGAGCTGACAGATTAATGAAATTTTCCATAGAGCACAAGACCTTGTGATCCCCAGCTGTAAGAAATCGAGTAAGCAAGGCAAGAGGCCGACATGGCTGAGTCAAGATTTGCTGGTCAAAATAAAGGCCAAGAAGGAAATGCACAGAGAGTGGAGGCAGGGACAGGTGTCCTGGGAGGAGTATAGAGATGCTGCCCGGTTGTGTAGAGATGGGGTCAGGAAGGCCAAGACACAGCTGGAGCTGAACTTGGCAAGGGATGCAAAGCTTAACATGAAGGGTTTCTACAAGTACGTCAACCAGAAGAGGAAGGTCAAAGAAAACGTACCCCCTCGATGAGCAAGACTGGTGAACTAGTAACATCGGACGAGGAGAACTCAACAATTTTTTTGCCTCAGTCTTCACTGGCAACCACTCTTCCAACACCTCTCAAGTGAATGGACCCCAAGACGGGAACTGGAGGAGCAAAATCCCTCCCAGTGTGGAAAAAGATCAGGTTCAAGACCACCTGAGGAACCTGAACGTATACAAGTCTATGGGACCTGATGAGATGTATCCCAGAGTCCTGAGGGAATTGGCTGATGTAGTTGCCAAGCCGCTCTCCGTGATTTTTGA
>NW_009634099.1:0-17007 GCF_000690535.1 Cariama cristata
GGCCTGAGCCCGCGGCCTGAGGCAAAGTCAGCGGCGCTGACACAAAACGTGCCGGGCCGCGTGGCCGCCTAACGATTTTAAACACGTCAACGTTGCAGAAATCCCCTCCTCCTGCGACTGCGACATTACCCGTAAATTATACTGTAAGAAATCGTTTTGGAAATAACCACGATAAGTCCCAAACTTACAAATAAACCCACGCCATCATCCTGGCCTCCAGCAACCACAAAGCTAAGTTTTCAGACAGTCCCAAAGACGACAGTTTTTCCCTGCAGACCAGGGAATTTGGCTCCAGTTGTCCACTCACGAGCAGCAAGAGAAACAAGGGCGGCGGCAGCAGAGCCGAGATCCGCTGCGCAGGGGGCGAGGGAAGAGCCAGGGCGGCGGGAGGGCGCACAACCAACCCGCAGAGGAAAACCCGGCGGCCTACCTCTACCTTCCCGCTCCCATTTTCACCGAAGTAAAGTTATAGCAGATA
Organism: Cariama cristata; assembly: GCF_000690535.1. Taxonomy (NCBI): domain Eukaryota; kingdom Metazoa; phylum Chordata; class Aves; order Cariamiformes; family Cariamidae; genus Cariama; species Cariama cristata. Next base: position 479 of record NW_009634099.1, read on the forward strand.
CTTTCTCCGAAAGATACATTGTATTTCTCGGGTAAGGCAAAATTTCCACCTTCAAATCAGCATTCCTCTCAATAGTGCTCGTATTTACAGAACAAAGCCTCTTTAGCAAGATGCCAGCACCTGCCAGCTCACCTGTCTGCGGTTACGCTAAGCAAACCAGATCTGCCACAGAAGAGGTTACAGAAACACTGTGGAGTTCCCAACGGAATCTTTAAGCAAGTCTCTTAATATACAGATGTTAACTGCGCAACTTCAGTACAGGCAGTTCAACGTCTGAACATTTATTTTTTTTTTATGTTGTATTTCACATCACTTACGTTTTTCTTTTTTTTGCTTTTTAATGAGACATGGAAGTTCCATACCTGGTATTACAACTTGAAAAGTTTCACATAGCCGCGTTTTGTACGAAGTGGCTGACTACATTGCCAAAGACGTAACAGTTAAAGGACAGAACAAGGCAGCTTTCAAAAGATGTTTTCCTTGCTGTTGATGTCAGAAGGATTCTTCCATGCCAGGAGAGAATGCAATTATTTCAGATGGAAACCAACTGTTTATTACTTAGGACTGATAGTAAAGAGGACTAAAATTAAAAACAAAAACTGTCTCAATTTATCCAATGATAAACAGATCCACTGATGCATTTGGCAGTATCATCCCCAAAACTCATTTTTGCAGTCTGTCAGAACAAACATCCTAACTTTGAGAAGCTAGACTACATAGAAAGATCCTTAGTTCAACACAGAGATCTGCTTTTGCAAAGGTGTAAGAACTGCACTGTTTGCATCAATCTTTATTGAATAAAAACTGTTGCCTTGAAAGCCTCCAAGTTCAGATTCCAAAGAAGGGCAATTAGAATTTAGTCCCAAATGCATAAAATTTTCCAATAAATGTTACAGAAATAACATTTTTTTTCCACTGTTCATATTCTTACTCAAAACTAAAAGCCAGCAATCACAAAAAGAAGACAAGAAAACTATGCAGAGAAACTCTACACTGACACATGGACAATACAAGGACACCAGTGACACCATCACTTCCTTTCTACGAGGGAAGATTTTTTTTTGTATCTTCAGCAGTCACATACAAACTTCAAATCCTGAAATAAATACCTGTCTCGGAGTGCTTCACAAGCACCCCAAAGAAAACTATCTACAAATCATACATTCAGCTACTCTGTCATTTTAAACACTTCCAGCAAGCATCACTTTTACAAGTCTGAACTTCCACAGCTGGGAAAGTTGTGTGTCAGCTACAGATTTAAGGAGCGATAACGCTTATCATCCGAATACACTTTCCACTACCAAGTGCCTTTACCAAATACTGTTCTACAGATAGGAAAAGCTTAGGAGATGTGTGCAAATGAATCACTGTCAGACTTGATTCATGGCTTCCCTATCGTGGGATCATACCATTACTTTGAAACCAACTCAAAAGAGTCATCAGAGTACAGTCTGAATACTGACAATGAAATTCTGGTCCCCACACAAATCAGCACAAAGACAGACCAGAATTTCACCCCCGATATATAAAACCTTGTAGAGAAACATTAGTAAACAATGTTTTTAAGAGTTAGGAAAAAAATCTTAAAAAAAAAATCCTTGTAAGTCATAAAAACCATTTCAATGTGAAATCTGTAAAATATCACCCTATTTATTCTCCAAGCTTCTCTAGCAACATATGACTTTATCATAATATATCTGTAGAAATCTGATGATTAAGAAACAATAATTTTCTTAAACACAGTTACTTAAACATTTGCCAGTTTGTAAAGTTGAGCTGAAATCTCTTTACAGAGCAAGAAATTGCACACAGTTTTCAACCTTTCCACTTCTTATTCTCCATGTCATTGAGGGTACAGCACATAACAGTCTGGAGGGGAGCCAATGCTGCTCACTGGGCTTCGGGTATATGATTCATAAGAATTTGGAGCAATTCCAACCACACCATCATTTTGAGGGGTTTCTCCTTTCAAAAAGTCATCATCTTCATCTTCAGAAGTACCCTGCATAAATTTAAAAGGATCAGTGAGAACAGAAAGATACTCCAGGTCTCTATTAAGATTGGACAGAAGTAATGAATGCTGAGACCAAAAAGGGTATTTCTAAAATAAATTCTGAAGTGTTACAATAATCAAACCTGCTGATCAAAATGCTATAGGAAAGTTTATAAAGGTACCAGTTAACAAAGCTAGACCACCTTGAAGTATTTTTACACGTTATCACAGAAGGGAAAGAAAACACACCATTCAAAGGACTCAAAAATTTGACAGAGGGTGGACATTCTGCAGGAAGGTAAATGGATTACACAGGAGCTTTAGAAGAACATAATTCAGGATTTGGGTTGTACTACAATTGTCATGACTACTTAGAACGGTAAAATAATTAGATGTACTCTCCTTATGAAATATGGGAACTAAATCATATCTACAAAGTGGATTTCCGAGTGACATCAGCATGTCCATATTCTGAGAGCATTCATAAGCATTCACAGTGGTCCTGTGCTGCCAAACTAACTCCTCTGCAGAAGAGGGGAAAACTGTTCTCAAAGCAAGGACGGATCAATCCCTAAAGCTTCCTAATTTCAATCACAGTTTCCCCTAAATGTTTAGCGTACTCCTATATTATATACTGAAAAAAAAAAAAATATTAATCCTGCAATAGAAGCAGCTGACAGATTTGGCAAAAGCTGAACTGCATTTTGATCAGAGATTACCTTTTTAATGGGTTTCTTCAGATTCTCAAGATCTTCAGCACTCAGCTCTTCCCAAAACTGATAAAAAGGATCAATGGTCTTCTTTGATCTGAAAGAGGAGATAAAACACAGTATGAACGAATGTAAAAGTCAAATGTATTTCATTTTAATAATATAACATAAAATTCTTGGCATTTGTATAGTCTTCTGTAGGGTTTTACAAAGTATTCAATTAATCCCTATATAATCCCCAATTAATCCCATTAATAACTAACTCCATTTTGCTGACAGGTATAACTTACAATTGTTTGCTTGAGGAGTTCTGAAACAGTCAGGTTTCCTAATTCCTAGCTCGTTATTTTCAACAGCTACATTACGCTCGCAAATAAGCATCATTTTCTTCCCCTTTTTTTGATGATAGTATCAATAATTTTATTAATATCAGTACATAAATTTTATATAATATGTATTTTCATGTAACATAAATTAATATAATTAGTAATAGTTTATACTTCTACGAAAGGTCTCCCTTCTGTGGAGGCAGGTTGTTTTTTTTTTTGAGACAAAAAAAAAGCCAAAATGTTGCACTCTAACATTAAAAAATGGTTAAAGCATCATAGTGCCAGACATTTTGAAAAGCTGCAAATAATCCACTGTTGGTTAAAAAAGCAAGATATTTTAAATAAGCTGAAGTCTCCAATCAAGAAACGATATACTCAAGGTGCAAAAAATCCAAAACAAAACAACAAAAAAATGACACCACCACAGCTCCAACAAAACACGCATTAGGCTAACATTATGAGATTTTAGAGACTGCTTAAAACAAGGAAAACCAAAAGAGAAGTCACCAAACATATTAACTACACATTCCAGGAAACTGAGTCCTGTTCATTCTTCATCGCTGTATGTCACAGCGGGGGTAAATTTAAATTCAAACCTTTTGACAATCTATGGTTAAAGTATGCAACATGAAAGGTACTAAAGATCAGGGAAGAAAGTAAACTGTAGAAACACTGACAGTTTCTTAAAGTTTTACTTCATTATTTTCTACAACGCAGAAATGAGTTGTTTGTTTTTAAACTATACCTTTTGAGCATGTAGGGATCAAACGGGAAGAAACTGTCAAGTGGGTTAGTGCATGTCTGCACAAGGTCACCCCCAGTGCCACTCCGAACAACTGGTATATACTGCCTGTTGTTCCTCTCAATAATCGTGTAGCAGAACACCAACTGGTATTTCCTTTAAAAACATAATAAAGAAAAGATAAGCATTTCTAGCACACTGAAAGCAAGAATTTCAGAGAGTACTAAACTATGAAGTTGTTTTTGAACAAACATCACTTCTATCTTCCATCTTCCAACTGATATTAGGAGTTTTCAAGATAGTCACAAGGTAAAGAGCCTATTCTCTTCCTCTACACTCCTATAAACTTCACTCCAAGTAAAATCATACTGGCTCCAACACAAAGCAATCACGTTCACAGTACTGCAGGATTTCACCGAAACTGAATGGGAAGTAGACTTATCCCACTCAGAACATGGGCAGTGTTACATGAGCTGTCTTAGAGAATACTCAATAGTGTGCCTAACAAAACCCATGTTCTAAGTACCATACTGTTTTTAGATACACACACACATATCTGTATCAAGCTGACACTGAAATAAGTTAGTAGGTACCTGGTAATGGCAGCAAACAAGTTCACAACAGAGGGTATACAAATCTTCAGGGGGTTTAGCTGACACATGACAATGCGCTCAAAATTTAAACTCTGCAGATATGACAGACCTTGAAAATAAGAACAATTAAGAAATATAGGTCATATATGATATAAGCAGAACTTAATTTCTAAGAATTTCCAGTCTGACCAGTCTGCACACTGCACAACACCACAGATTCACATCCTAGGGTGCTGTCTTACAGTAGAGATCTGGCCAACACCTTGTTCAGCAGAAAAGCTACTGTAACGGTAACCTGCCACAGCCAAGGGATCCTTCTAACACAGACACTACACTCAAACACTCATTACAGGGACTGACAGAGGCACAGAGCCATCAAGATAGATTATTAACTGAAACCCACACTATTTTTATATAGCTGGAATTCAAACATGCTCAGTAAGTGAGGCCAGAGATCAATGTTGAGGAGTTATTGGTACAGTTTTCAATGGGGGCGGGGGGGCAGAGGAAAAAGATTATTTGGCTTGGTGGCTCAACAGGTGTACAAGCCATCTCATTTTATTTAGAGCACAACAACATAAACTTGCCATCAGATACTTGACTGAACTGACCATTACAAAACACATCAACAGTAAACCTTGCAAATGAATCCCAATACCATTCAAACCTAGTTACTCACCTTTCCGTAAGTTTCCATCCAAAAGTTGCTTATGACGGAAAATAAGTGTATAGAACACTGCCTGACATGTAGAATAAAATGGTCCGTGGAGAGCTACATCACAGTAAGCATTAGCCCCTGTATCCTGATTATCAATGTATTTATGCAGCCAGTTCACCAGAAGATCCAAGCATGCTTTTACTGTACTGTAATGGAGGGCGACAAAAAAAAAAAGTAAGTGTAAAAATACCACCTAAAATGGTGTAGAAAAGATGTTAAATAAGTATTCAAATATCTCTGTGGTTATAAAAACATCAGTAAGAAAATCTCATTGTAAAAAAGGAGATTCTGTTACGAGCTTTCTCCTTTACCTTAGCGTGAAATCAATCAAGGTATCAGCACTAAAAACCCCAATCAGTGAAAGCACAAGATGCCAGAAGAGATGAATCCATGAATGCACATCGCATGGGAAACGCACAGTAAACAACCACAATCCTGGGTTACAGGTTGTACAGAGAGAGATACCTCCTATGTCCAACAAGTAATTCCAATATCAAATTAAGTTCAACATTAAAGTTACCAAGTCCACCCTGAACAGCGTAAAAAACAGAGAATGTGTATGTACAAATGAAGACATTTTCACCCATCTGCTGAAGCATTTTAACCCATCTGTATCAAGATACTAGAACACTTGATTTCCCTGTCTCAGAGTCTACATAAAACACCTAACATAGGGCATTAAAAACATCTGCTTCTGAACATCAGACATATCAGACTTCTGACGCTGCCAGAAGTCAACATAACCTACCCGTGCTCAGCATTTCTTGGTAAGTGAAGCCTTAAACAGCAAGTCATGAATTCCAGCAATCATTAGTCTGCATCCTGTAAATGCAAAACCTTCCTGGAAACTTCAAGACAATACTGAAACAGTACTGTAGAAAGGACAAACAAGACTATCGATTTAGGCTTACTGGCAAAGCAGTGGGAATAGATCAACACTGTGTGTTCTGTGAATTCTGTACTTAACCTCAGCAATCATCATAAATTGTTTGGTTCTGCTCATATATCAAAACAACTTACACAACTGGAATAAATTTAGCTCTTGCCAAGAAGCTGCCAATGTAACTCCCAGCAGTCTGCCTGATCACTGAAGGATTGTTTGGATCATGTAGTTTTTTCCAAAGATGGTCTAAAAATGCCTCAGCCAACCCCTGGAAACAAGATACATAGAAATCATGAGTTGTTATGCTGATGACACTGTTTAAGTCATAGATTCCTAATATTCAATTCCCATAATTACCATAACCAAACCATTAAAAAAAATCTACCTATAACAGTAGTAAATAACTATTCCTACACATGACAGAAAAGCACACTTTTATGTGTCTTTTTCTATACTTAGTTGCAAAAAGTAAATGGAAGCACAAGTCTAGGAAAAAGTCAGGAATAGATACACAAGAAACATTTAAAACCAAGAGCAGTAAGAAGGTAAACAAGCAGAGAAGCGTCTGTTCACTGTGTCTTGTAGTGTAAGAGGTCATGGACTTCCAACGAAAACAGCAGGAAGACGAATTTAGAGAAACAAAAGCGATTCTTCCCCTTAAATGATTATATTGTAGAACTTTTTGCCACATAAGTTCATGATGCCAAAAATTCACATCAGTACAAAGAGCATAATATCATGAGATATTTTCTGCTTGAATTTGTCCATCATGGGCTGTTACCGTGAAAGAACATCACTTTGGCTCAGGAAGTCACTGGACTGCTGCTGGAGGCTGAGAAATTACTGTAGCAAAGCATCGTAACATACTTTCCCCATTCTTGTATTCTTTCCAACACATCCACTATTCACCACTGTCAGAGACAGCGCATTAGCTTAATTGCATCTTTACCTACTCTCACACAAAAAGTATGCATGTTCTTAATTTTATGCAGTAAGAGAAAGAACAATAGTTTTGTTGAGACAGATGGGGAAAATGAGGGGAAGAACAAACACCAGATACAATTTTCAAACTGAAGAGGTAACACAGACAGTATTTTTAAGATAGTTTTGGGATGCTGAAGAAACTCGTTGGAGCACTGTGTCTTGGGTTCAATAGTCCAACTGATTCTTGTGAAAGAGGCCTGTTAACCAAGTTGCTTCACACTGGCTTAGATTCCATCTGTTTGCAGTTTATGAACAACATGGGAAGAGCAACGACAAAGAAAAACTTGAAGAAAGGAATAACTGAGAAGGAAAAGAAAGTCAAGATACTAATGAATCCTGATGTACTATCTTCAGACTACAATTACAGCAGAAAATAGCTTTTTTTTTTGTAAAAAAAGCCAAAACAAGGACACAGATATGACAGAAGACAGTGCATTTTAAAAACAGCTTCTACTCACCAATTTAAAGCTACAGATGTAAAACATGAAATACTGTACGTGACACGAAGCATGGGTTGGTAAAATGAGCTTGTCAAAAACAGAAACCAGATCCCGATACAAATCCTTTGTGTTGTTGATATCAAGCTTGCCTACACAACAAAAAAAGAAAACAGAACAAAATGAGCCATTTCAAGTTTTTTTTCCTGCCCTCATGCTGAAATATGTAAAGAAACACTGTCAGGCTGACTTCTAGACTTACAACACATGTAAAAAACATTTACAGTAAGACTTCCCAGGACTTTAGTTGTACTGCTTTCTACAGTGGTGTATATGGAGACTACGTGTGTGCGTGCTCATGCATCCATGTATAAAACTGGTAGACATGCAAATTTTGCAACAATGTGTTAGTTCAGAAAAGTCAGAGGAAAACACTAAGAAATAAATTACCTGACTTACACAGGAAGATACAGCAAAATGGTTTTTAAATATTCTGTTTTAAATATATAAATCTAAGAAATTCAAACCCTTAATAAACATCAGTATAAGACATTTCTTTCAGTTTTTTTCCTGTGACACAAAGCCTTGCTGTAGCAATTCCAACTGAGTGACGTGGCTGGTTGCTTTAATCTACTTCCAGTCCTCATGATGTTGAAAGGATCCATAATTCTAATACTAAAAGCGATACAGTAAAGCAAATGATAAAACACTGTGGTTAACCAGAAAGTATTTCTGACACCCTAAGCTTTGTAGGGCAACGAAAAAAAAAAACTCTATTTACCCTTATACCCTGTAATGTCACAGTTTGGATACAGTGTCATATCTATATAATCAGAATGTCTCCAACTGAAGACTAAACCTTTAAAGTCATAAACATACCTTTGCATCCTCTGCCAGTAATACTGGCAGGAATGTGGACTACAGCCTGCTGATGGCAGAATTCTGCTGCTAAAGGGTGAGGGCTCTATCTTGCAGCAGCAGAAAGCAAGAACTCCTCTTATATTTCTCTTACTTGTTAGCAAAACAACAAATTTGTTCAACTGTTCTTACCATCCACGTGGCAAACATCTTTAATGTAGGAAAACAGGATGGTCATCAAAATATCAAGGCGCTCTGCAAGTGGATGGGCCATTCTCTCACTTCTGGAAGAGACAACTTTGTTTCCTTTTCTTTCTTCATCTTCCTCCTGGTAGATAAAATGGCGGTCATGCAGCTTTTATATATACACAACATCATGAAGACAGCAATTACAGGAAAAATGAAGTTAAATTTCTCTTTCAGTGATATCCTAAAGTTTTGTCTTTTTTAAAAAAAATTAGTATCTAATGACACAGTTTAGTGTAAGCAAACTTTTGTAAACTAAGCCAACTACCATAAATTCTTTAATTAGCTTTATGTATAGCTGCTTGTGTTTTTACATAATGAAATTAATTCACTGCATTTACATTGGGTATTTACATGAATAAAGTCAACATCTGGAGAACATGTTAATCATTTGTCAGCTGTTCAGGTTTCAAGAGCTATGTGCAGTAACAACGGAGCAATAATGTATTCCTACACCATCTTAGCTCACAGCCACCTGAAAAGTGGTGGCCCTCAAAAATAATTTTACTGAAAAAAAAAAATAACTTCTAGTAGAACAAGATAGCCAACCATGTCAAAGAGTCCCTCCTCTGTAGATTTTTCGTCATTATTAGAGTTATTAGCAGCTTCTTCAGCATCTTCAATATCTTGCTGTGGAGTACTAACCTACAGTTACAAACAAGAAATTAATTTTTATAAGACCATGACAATAACATGAAACCTTTTTTTATTATTTATAGAAGAAATTACAAGTAATTTCTAGACTAGACTTCGTCCTCACTAAATAAACATTTTAAAAGGGAATGATATGTACATAATACACAAACACACACTCCAAACTGCTTGAAACTTTGCCTCTAGAATATAAGCTTTCCCCAGACTGTTATATGCTGAGGTTCTCCAAAATAAAAAGCCTTAATCATTTACAGTGCTACTCCTCCTGTCTTTTCTAAGACTGTAAATCCTTCTACTTCAAAGGGATGATAAAACACATCAACCACACAAAGAAAGGTACACTCTCTGCATATTAGTACTGATCACCATGAAATAGTCATTTTGATTCAGCCATGGAGATTCCATGCAGGGTGTAACAGTATACATCATACATTTACCCTCAGGTGTGGGAATATTTTAAGACTGGGAATGGAATGTAAATCTGATTGGTTTTATACTCATGATGATGAGCACTACTGCAATGTATTTTTTGTTGAGCTTCACACTGAAGCATAGGTCCCACGCTGTGAATTTTAACACCGAGCTTCCTTAAAAGATAATACAGAACAAACTTACATCCAACTTCAACAGCTTTTCAATAATAAGCTCCAGAATTTGAAGCCTCAGAGTTGGAAGGTACACCGTAACTCGTAGCAGGTTATGAACATAACATTCCTATAACACAAAATTAATTGATTATCTATGATAATGTTAACAGAAAGTCTGATTTCTGCCAATAATTTTTTAGAAAACAAGTTTCTTAATTTCTTAGCTAAAGAGCCAGAAATAGGTTTAAACAGGCTGTATTCAATCTAGAATAAGTTAATGTATAAGCCAAACATCAACCTTCAATTGTTAAGCTGTGTTATCATTAACTTCTTAATCTACTATTTCCATGCAAATTTTTCCAACTACCTCTAGACAGAATGAGTATAAATATTCCATAAGAAAAGTTATTCATTTCCATAGTTTATGTCTAAACTTTCTCTAGGAAAATTAAAACAACAAGCACATTCCTCGCTATATCTAGAACCAGCTCTAGTAGAACTGTTTAGAGACTGAATACATCTTTGCTTCAGGTTACTATAATATACGAACAACAATTCTAAATTCCACAGGTAAGTCTCCTCAGAGTCATTCTGACTGTAGTTCAAACAGGTTAACAGACAAGTTCTGTGAGTGCGCATGTGCCCACCCATGTACGCACACATATGTACAAAAGACAACATTGCAACTTTCATATAGCAAAGTCAATAGATAAAATTAGGTAAAGTGCCACATTTAAGTACACCGTAGTATCTTTGTGAATATGCATTATAACACCACCTTTAATTACATGAGCACATATGATTTTTCCACAGGCCATCTGGCTTGCTCAGTACATAAATGGACAGAGCTACTTTAATGAGAACATATAAACTGGAAATATTCAACAACAATGCATGGACCATATTTTTATTACATTTCATTCAAACCTTGCACTGACAACACAGTTATGAATTTCTTCACAACTTGCTCCTCACTGAGTTGCTAAATAAATAAGTAAATAAAAATTCTTCTCCTAACAGCATGTAAGACCTATTATCCCCCTCATTTTACAGACAGCGAACTGATGCCCAAAGTTATTTGGATTAAAAAAAATAAATAAATAAAAAAATATTTTTTTTTTTTAAAAAACTAGCAAGGCATACAAAGAACTTCAGGAGTTTTTCAGTGCTTGATGAGTTTGAAACACAGCTCCAACTGAACTTGGCTGGTGAAGCAGGGCTCTACCTTTCTGTAAAATAAAGTGCCAACACATCAAGTTGGAACAACTAAATATAAAGATCACACAAGAGCTGTAACCCGTCAAAGGTTTCCAGCTTGTTTTTCACCACACATTAGCACTATACCAAAGATGAAATAAAACTTAACATCCTACACTACTGGCAACTTGGATTTCACCTATAACGTCCATTGCTTTCTGTCTGCTTAGCAAACCCCCTATTCTTCTGATAAATACTTTCCAGTTTTGACAACAAATGAGACAGGTATCCTACCGTCTCCTTACTATACAACCCTGAGATTCATCGTCAAAGAGGTCCATCTTGTGCATTGATTAAGAAAGCAATCCTGTGGAAAAGATATGCAGTTATGTCATTAAAGACTAGCATAATGCTTATGCACAAGGAACTTAAGTGTGCCTGGACAACCTTACACTAAACAGACACACCCATATATATACACATATATATTAAAAAAAATAACAAGAAACTTAAACAATATACTCAAAAATCTGCATTCAATGCCACCAAATCAGTTGTCATACTGCAGAGTATATTTATACATTAAAAAACAAGTGAACAAATAAACAAAAAAAAAAATATTCACAGCTCTTACCAGAGTCCTTTCTGATTTATTAATGAAAGGAAAGTTTTCCACAAGTATCGGCATGAGAAACTGTGGTGTCCTACAATTAAAAAAAAACAAACAACAAAACCCAAACCCAAAAGCTATAGGTTATTACCATGAGAGCAAATATTGAAGCTCCAGCACTCTAAAGACAGACTGGAATAAGCTTATTTCACAGTAACTTTATTTTAAGGTAAGTAATTGTATAAAATCTGTTCCTGCAAGGATCACTGAACAAATAATAAGCGGCAAACTTTCACTGTGGACTTGTTAGAAGCCACTTCAAATATGTTGCTATAAACATGACTTGCCCTACTTCCTATTTCCATTAACAGGATTTACAGTTGCTGATGCCTTTGGAAATTTCATAATGATTGGATACAGCATTCCACCAGTTAGCGAATATTAGGGAAAAATCATGCAATGAAACTAAGTATCATACTTCCAATTAAGAGAAAAAAAAATTCATCAGCTCACAGGCTTTAAATTTGCAAGGAAAGGGCATACAAAACCACGGGATTATATACTTACGAAGGGACATATCTTGCAACGGTTTGCAATGCTCTATGGCACGTATTAAAGTTTTCAGAAAGGTCTAGAGAAAGAAAAAAGTACTCTTATGCACTTGGTTACAGAAAACTGAGTCAGGAACCAGCAAAAACAGTTCATATCAACTAAACATTGTAAAGATTCCCAAGGAAATTGCATAATTGCATTTGCCAAAATGTTGGGGTTTGTGGGTTGTTGGGGGGTGGTGAAGAGGGTGTTTGTTTTTTAAGTTGAACTGCCTTACTACCAAAATAAGCATCAAAAATAATTCCAAATAAATTTCATGGCACCACAATCAATAAACTCTGAATGTGCTGCCAGTCCTAGGACCAGTTATTGTTGTTACACACTGTCATACTGAATGCTGAACTTGGAAATCCAAAATTTACCCCACAATACACAAATATTTAAAATACATGTTAAAGCCACGTCTGTAACTAGATAAAAATCTATTGAAAGATTATGACTCTCATTTTCATAACAGTCAAACAAATAGCTAATCAGGCTTCTATAGCAGGCTTTTTTTCATCCAGTGTCATAAGTGAACAACGAAAGACCAGTTGGGTCATCACAAGCAGAACTGAAATTTATTCCAGCATTCAAGATCAGAAAACATGACATTCTTGAAAGACATTTAGCTATCTGTTGCCTTATCAATAAACACACTAATTATGTGGCATTTTTCTTCTAAATATCAATTGTATTTGAGATTACCACAGGCTTTTACAAGAAAAGACTCAAGAATCCCCAAAACTACCTAGTTTTATTGAGGTAAATAATGTGGAAAACAAAAAACTCCTAACTTTTCTTTGGCTTTGAATCAATCTAGGACTATGAATGTTTTCCTATGCATTCAGTCTTACTCCTACAGATACTGCATCAACATGAGTATTTTGAAAATAAGGAGGGGGTCAACACACCACTGATCTGAGTATAAGAAAGTCTTTGACTTTGGGAATTTAAGGATGTGCTGTTTCTTAATGTTTTACATTAACTCAGTTAATTTTGTAAAACAGGAGCAACATGCACTGTGTACTTCTTTAGTAAAGGTATTGCAGCAGCATATATAAAGCATGCTTCCTTTATACTCACTTTCATCATCATCATCAGAATCGGAAATATCCACATCATCTTCTCTGATGGTTATTCGAGCTAGCAAAAAGTGAGATTATTACATCAAAATTGTACAAATCTTACAGCTAACAGTTGCAGTGCCAAATCAAACACACTGGACAACAGTTTTCATCAGGACTAAAGCATTACGATTATCCACAAGACTTTCTAAAATAAGCAGAAGCTCATCAAAAGGACTGTTTCATTCACAGAACCAGGAGGTTCTTGAGAATATCTGACATGATCCTCACCACAGCTTTTGTTTTCTAGTAATAACATTATACAATTCAACTCTTTCCAAGACATCTTCATAAATGGGGTCTGTATTCACCACTAGAATACACCTTCTAAAATCTAGGTACAGAAAACTACCTGTATCACAATTCAGCTATTCAAGTTAAGAAAGTAATCAATAGGGAAAAAAAAAAGCAACCCAATAATTAATTGTGTCACACATTATGTTTATACAGAATTTAACTAGGAAAGACATTTTCATCAGCAAATGAAGAAGATTAAGAGAAAGGTAACTTACGGGGGACAAACTGTGATACAATCATCCGGAGGCATGGCCTAAGATGGACAGTCTGTGCTGACACTAGATTGCCAAGAAAGCCTAGATACTCTTCCACTACCTCTCGGCTTCTTCTCAACCACGGCAGCTTCTGAAAGTAAGCAAAGACGAATACGTCAAAGGAAGACGTTTTGAGTACTAAACTCTGAATCTTGTCATGTAACAGGCAGATATTTACCAGCAAAATGCTGACGAGTTGTTCAAATTCTTTGGTCAAATATACAACAGAAGCTCGAAATTCATGCAGCCAATTAATGATCTGGGCATCCTTAAAATAAGCAGAAAAAAAAATAGGTAACTATTTGTCATGGTTTAACCCTGGCTGGCAACTAAGTACCAAGCAGCTGCTCGTGCACTCCCCCCTGGTTGGATGAGGGTGAGAATCAGAAGAGTAAAAGTGAGAAAACTCATGGGTTGAGATAAAGACAGTTTAATAGGTAAATCAAAAGCCACGCACACAAGCAAAGCAAAAAAAATTCATTCCCATCTTCCCATGGGCAGGCAGATGTTCACCCATCTCCAGGAAAGCAGGGCTCCGTCACACGTAATGGTTACTTGGGAAGACAAATGACATCACTCCGAATGTGTCCCCCCGCTTCCTTCTTCTTCCCCCAGCCTTCTACACTGAGCATAATGTCATATGGTATGGAATATCCCTTGGGTCATTGGGGTCAGCTGTCCCAGCTGTGTCCCCTCCCAACTCCTTGTGCATCCCCAGCCCCCTTGCTGGTGGGGTGGGGTGAGAGGCAGAAAAGGCCTTGACTCTGTGTGCAAGCACTGCTCAGCAATAACGAGAACATTCCTGTATTATCAGCACAAACCCAAAACATACCCCCATACCAGCTACTATAAAGAAAATTAACTCCATCCCAGCCAAAACCAGCACGCTATTCCAATAAATAGTATTACCTATTACTAGAAAAAAATCACAAAAGTCCTCAAAAGTCAAAGATTAAGACTGTAAATAGAAATTATTTTCACTTTAATATACAAGGAATTTCTTTAAGTTTGTGTCCTCATCAATTAAAGTTCTTGAATACAAGAGTAAATGCATACCAGCTCCTAAACCAACAGTCTGCCTGGAAGGTTTAAATTACAGCCTAAGCAAGGCATGCAAACCTACTCATACAGAACATATTTAAAAGAAATAGCATTCCATCTTAATTTTCCTTTCTTTTTGCTCTAGCTCAAGCAGAAGGGACATTTAATTCTTGCAATGAGATACTGAAACAGCAGCAAATCTACACAGAAAACTTTACACTGATTTTCCCTGTACACTCCAAAAGGTCTGCTAAAAGCAAAGTATTTTACAAAATGTCCTCTTTAAAGAGAAAAGGAACTCCATATAGCATTATGCTTCCTGCAGCATTTTTCTTACAGCTTTGTGATTTAATTAAAGGGAAGGAAAAAAAAAAAAAGAGCGTGCAAATATGGTCGTTACTCCCAGCTACACAGAAGAGCCATGAAACAATAATTCTGAGTATATCTACTAAATGCCTAAATATCTTATTGCCTGATTAAACAAGTTCTTAGTGAGAACAGGAGAAGATAAAAATTCACACAACTTAAAGGCTGTGAAAGTCATAAACCATGGTTTGATCTACAGAAGTATGTGTAAAAACAGGCATCAGTGACCTAGAAAGATGGTATCCAGAACAAAGAAAGATCCTGTCACAAAGCAAAAAGTTTCTCACTCTACAGCAAAGAGTCAGTAAGCATGAGACATCATTTATGAAGATCCTGCATACACATATATATCTTGTATAAACAGATAATTGCTTTATTTTATTTGGAGTTTTAATACTGATAGTTTCCACAAAGCAAAAAGCTGTTAAATGCAGCTAAGTATTTAAAGCAAAGGATTTGGGTAAGTACCAGAATGATGATTACATTCAGACAGCTGAACTTTAAATCATCAGACCCCTTACTACCACAGCTCCTACCTTTATGTCTGGATCTGACAGCTGATGCTTTAACAACTCAAAATCCGTGGTCTCACCCTAGCAGGGGAAAGAAAAGTAAGTAACATTTATATTTCTTCCAGAAAAAACCCACAAATTTCATCAACATATCTGAACAACCTAATATTGTTGAACAGCAACATGAAGGACACAAGTAAGTGAGAAAGTTCAAGGAAGGCTGAAGCAGCAGTAACCAAGTGCTGTCCCTGAAGGATCACTGAAGCCGCTAGGTCATTTTTAGCTGCTCTCCCTGTAGACACAGCCGTGATCACTTTGCACCCTCTGGCTTACGCCAGGCTTTACATCCACCCAGGACGTCACTCGGGTTGACTCACAGGGGAAATCTTTTCACTTGCACAGCAATACTGCCTGGCACAAGCCTACAGCACTCAGCCGCCTTCAGTTTTTTTTCCTAAGCCTTCAGACACGGTCTTGTGTAAGACGAGACGAGCCTTCACACTGAATTACACCCCAGGAACTAGCGCACCGGCAACACACGCATCCTGGACGATGAGGGGCCACCCGAGCAAAGCCGCGACGGCCGGCGGAGCAGATCCGCAGTCACCTTTTCGTACTTCAGCAAGATATCCGTCAGAGTGCCCCCGAACCGCACCGTCTTCCTGGGCGGGGAGCTGATGAACTCGTCCCCTCCCAGCATGGTCACGGCGCCGCACCTGAGGGGAGGCAAAGCCGCGTAAGCACCCGCTGGGCCTCACCCCGACAGACCGCCCGTCAGGAACCTGGCCCGCCCGGGAGGC
>NW_009634100.1:0-9599 GCF_000690535.1 Cariama cristata
TCTGTTTCAGCCGAACCAGGACATGAAGAAACAATGTAGACAATATTTCTGTCAAAAAATCTACAGATTCAGACTGAAGCAATCTGGTATAAACAACACCTAGCATCAGTCATTTCAGTCTCATTAGTTCCTTGTAGCTTTATATAATGTACAGATGGGGCTAACCTACAAAATTTGGATTAGACTCGATTTCAAAGTCTTCAGATTTTGAAGACTGAATTCCAGTTTTTTCTTTAGCTCATGATGTCAATAGCCAACACTGAGAAATATAACTGTTCCAAGATTCAGTTTTAAAAGAAAAGGTCTTCAGTTCTTATGATTATTTATTATTGTTATTTTAAGCCGTATTTCCTTCATTTATTGTTCTCAGCTTACTGAAACTACATTCTTACAGACTTCTGTAGGAAAATACCATTCATGGATAGTCATAAGCAGATAGTAGTATAGTGAGACTGTAAAGGGTAAAGGAAATAAATTAGTCTTGACCACAGTGAAGTTTCCATACCCCATAAAGTTTCTTCCAGTGCAAAACCAGAGAGGTATTGTAACCTAAATCCCATCTATGCACATGTAAGTGGGTTAGAATTTTGAATGAAACCTCTAGTGGGTTAACAGCCATTTACACAAACACTTCATTTCTGGTCACAAGCACTGCATATCCTACAGAGCCACTGATTTAACCCCTTAAAGTTTTTAAGGCACTGAAGAAAGAGTACTTTCTGGGGTCTATTGACGTTCAATTAAATTTTGTGACTTCAGGAAATATCACACTCAAATATGCAAAATATACTCATGATATAAATCACACGTACACACACATTGAAACAGTGTTTCATTAGTTTCATGAAAGAAAGTATATTTCTATATATTTTTCTGCTTTTAGCATTGTGTACAGTTTGGAGTTTTATATGGTGCTTAATTTGTTGCTCAATTGCTGGGGATATTTTTTCTGATTTTCAGTTTTATTAGCTCTTTTACAGTACTCAGAAGGTAGTAGACATGTAGTAAAACACACCTTGAAACCAACAACAGAAGAGATTTAGGAAAGCAGAATAAGAATTTGTTAGCTCTCTAAGTGGTCAGGATGAAAAAGCAGTTGCATATGTCAATCTATAAAGCCTTCTAAAATGCAGCTGGCATAATACTACATTGCATATTCTTCAGAAATATGCATGGGTTTACTGTAAGACACAGGTAGCTGGTAACAAATAGCAAAATCATCAGCCATAAATGGTCTTATGTAGATTAGATGACAAACTTCCTTAAACATTACAAACTGCTGAAGGAACCTAAGGCAAAACAATCATTTGCATTCCCAAATCTGGATGCCATCAAGACCCACCGCCAAGTCTGAGTGATTTAATCTTGAATAATCTGTAAGCCTCTTCAAATACCTTTCAGACAATTCTTAACCCCTGATGAAATATGTGTTACTTTCATATCTGATCTGCATTTCAGCAGCAATCATGTAGATATCTTTATTTTCTTCTCTACCTTAAACCTTTATTCCTCATTGTATTGAAGCTAGAAAAAATACGTACAACAATTTTTTGTCTAATTTTGCCATTTTTTCTTGATTTTGTTCTGTCTCTCCTCATATCCAGACTTATCCAAGTGGGTAATCATTGCTTTTATATATATGCCTCTTTATAGTTTATGATTGATCTTCAAGTAAATTACAACATTTCTATCGCAATTCTTCAACATTTCTTTAATTAATAAAACAAGGCAATATCTTAAAAATCTGAGACAATTATCATTATATTTCCTATGGAAAAATAATGTGGTGTGTATTCTCAGATTTCTGTAGGATGTGACTCCTGTTATTACCAATAGTTTTGTGGCAGACCTAAGCCAGAAAAAATCCCCCACCCAGTAATGCCTGCATGGGCATTTGATGTTAGGGTCTATTTATACTCATTGATTACACTCTGTTGATTTTGATGTTAGGGTCTATTTATACTAATATATTCAGTTTCAGAAATAAAGTCTAGATGTAGGGTAAAGTATGGACCTCTTGCCTTGGGAGAAAGTTTATCTGAGGGATGGAGGAAAAGGTGGACAAAGACCTTATGTGACACCTTTGATTCCATGAAGAAGCGGCAGCCTTCTGCTTGCATAGTCTGTTCAGACACATTTTGGCTTTTGTTCATCTCTGTTCATGCTAGTCATATTGTAGGAGCCAGAAGTATCTGTTAAATTAATACTATAATTTCATTTTGGATACTAAATAAAAACATCACAAACTTACTTATTTTAAACTTAAAAAAAAAATGAACTCTGTGATGGTATGAGGTAAAACAGCATTGTTTATACAGAGAGGTCTTTCTAGCAATCAGAATATTTCTAAGCTGAACAGTTTTGGGAGTCTGTAAGATTCAGAAAGTTTCATACTATCTGGGAAGGCACTGGGATGAAAATTCACTTGAGCATAGGGACTGAATTTATCAGTAGTTCCATGTAGACTCTTCTGCCTGACTCACTTTCCCTTTTCTCCTTTTACACCCTTACACACTGACCCGGTAGTCACAATAGTAGTGGTACAATTTGTCATATTCTAAAGTAGGTCTATGAAATAAGTCAGATGAATCATGTTCAAAAAAGGTCCGTTTATAAGAAAAGACTTTGAGACTGATGTGGTCAGCTGCAGATATGTATGTATGTTGCTGATGTCTACAGGTCTACTTAGGCTGTAAGGTTTTTTGTCAATGGATGTTTTCTTCTTGCTTATGTCCATGAAACTGTCCCATGGCTTGTACTAGATGTAGACAATAAAAACATTACTCTCTTCATGAGGAATAGCATCTCTCTCACTGGACTTTTTTATGGATGAACTAGATGATCATGTGCCATGAGATAATGTAGACAGATTTGGCCCTTCTGTGATGGAAGAAGTGAAGACGTCAGTGATTTGTGGAAGGTCCTCTGGTCCTTCATAGCATCAATTTGCATCGTGAAAGTATTCATGGTTGTTTCCAAACAGGTCAGACATACTATATCTGTTTACAGTATCATGACATTTTCTTGATGATGTCACACAATAAAGCAATTATTTTCAAATACTAAGATCTTTGTTTTGGTTCATTTAAATCTCCATTTGTCTTGGTTTTCATAGGGCAGATGGCAATAGGAGATGAAGAAGTTGATGTGTTTTTCAGACCAAAAGAATATTGTTTAAAAAAATGTGCTTATAGACTAAATTTTCAGTCTGTTGGTCTTAGTAGTAGATTAAGAAATAAAATTGTTATGAAATTCTACTGGCCTAGTTTTTTGTGAGGAAGAAACAGGGAAGTAAAGGAGGTTTCATGTAGTCATAAATGTTCTGCACATAAAATATGTAAAAAAGTACATTTAAAATGTTACTAAGGCTGAAAAAGCAAGACTCAGAATTAGGATATGCCACAGTGAAGGTTGCCTGCAGAGTCTGTCTCTTCTATTCATGAACTGTGATCTAATCATTACCTATCTGATCATATACTTCTTTTTTGATACTGTCCCTGCCTTATTCAACTTATATGAAGAAAAGTGTTTTATTACTCATTGCATCGTGTCATTCCCCATACATTGAAAACTAATAAAACCTGTACTAAAGAGGTAATTATTCATTTCCTTCTTGTACTCTGATACAATGTGCTTCACTGTAGCATTTGACCATTTTTCATTTTCACAATGGACCTCAGAAGTGAAGGAATGGCATTATCCTAATTTTAAAGTTAGGACATAAAAAAGCTAAGGACAGAAACAGCTGACTGAGTTACTGCATGAGAACACATGACCACAAAATGATTCTGCTCACAGGCTAAGACAGCAAGCTGCAAGTTTCTAAAGACAAGTGTATTGAAGGTCTCACTAAAATCAATGGAGATTTGTTTAATACAGTTGGTGGAATGCAGAGACCTATTTACCTCACTTTAAAGTAGACATCTAGAATTCAGCTTAGTTGCCTAATCATACAGATCTGATGCCACCTGAAGTCCCTTACCCCAACAGCTCTGCATCAGTTCCTTCAAATATCCTGGAGGACCTGAGTTATAGATGTCAGTCCTGAGGGACTTGGATAGAAGAAACAATTTCACATGGCAATCAATGCCTATGTGTAGGCAAGCTGAACAAGCTAAGTCAGGTCTATTGTTGGTGAACTGCATCATTCTCTAAACTCTGCTGTTGGGCAAATCCTCTTCAATTGTAAGGGGAGCTTTAACACTCAGGTCATGCAGCCAAGGTAGCTGTTATTCAAGGAGATGCTGAATTCTGCCCTGAGTGTTACCTAAAAACCATGTTAACTGATTGTGTGTATGGCAAATGTACTGTTAATGAATTGTCAGCCAGAATTCCATTAAAAACTATAATTTGATTGTATTCACAGGCCCACAGACTGAAGTCTTTACAGTTCTTCATTGTGAATGCCCATCATTGACTTGGCTTTGTGCACCAGTCTAATCAAGTTACTTAGTGGTGTGTACTATTGGTGAGCATACAGCATCCCTCACTTCAGTTGTGCTTGTGAGCATATGCACCTCAGGCCCTGAACTTCATGCTGGATACACACAAAAAGAGTAACGTCTAATATCCTACCTCATCCCTTATTCCAAAGTCCAGGTTCATCACCAGATTTGCCTTGTCTTGAGCACTGAAGCACTTACTAAGGTTAACATTGGATGTGCTCAAGTAATTAAAGACTGTGCCATGCCTACAGTGTTTAGAAGTGAGGTACTACCTCATGGAGTAATTTTCCATGTCTTCCCATGCAGCAGCTATTAAAAGCTTATTGGGGTAGCAACACACCACTTTTCTAGATCATCAAGGTAGCCTTTTTATTTCTCGTGTTCTTGGTATTCTGGAAGTCAAAACCTAGTCAGCAGCGAGAGGATATTTGTACTACAGAATACAGTGAAACAGAAGGTGCTTGCCCAGGTAGGTGGTGCTAAGCTAGCAGCCTGCAACACTTGTGCTGAGAATAATTTTACTCTTTCAAGTGGATGACAGAATAATGTAGAGTTATTTTGAACAAGATATTTTATCTCATAGTTCAATAAAGGATTCTATTTGTACTAGAAGACTTGAACATTATTTTATGATCTCAATATTATGTAAAAGATGGCCATTTTACTGAGTGTAATGGTCACCAAAACTATATCCTGTAGCACAGCCTTACAGACGCTATTAAAGCAAAAGACAAAACTTTTGCTGAGACTGTGGAAATTCTGCTAAATTACATACCCCCAAAGCCACTTGTGATTGCAAAGCATTTCTGCTTTTATAGATAGAATCAAGAAAAAGAAACATTTGCTGAATATGTGACTGGATTAAAGCAATTAAATGAGCATTGCCAGTTTGGAGGGAGTTTAAGTGATGCATTAAGAGAATGGTTAGTGAGTGTTATGCAAAATAATGCAATCCAAAAGCAGTCTTTGATGAAAGCAGAATTGACCCCAAAATGTGCAGTAGATGTTGCAATTTCAAAGGTGCCAGAGAGTTACAACACTTCATGAAGCTTATACAACAAATAAATTAGATAGTCTCAGAAAGCACAGTACAGAGAACTGAAAGATTAGGTTCCTCCAGTGAGAAAAACAGTCTCCCAATACTAATCATTGGTGGTTCAAGAACAAATTCTGAAGGAACTGCAAGTAACAGATACATTCAGAAAATGTCTGGGTCAGTGCAAAAAGAAAGGCTACCATCTCGTAAGGGCAGTTATAAAGAATATCTGATGCACCATCTTGCAAATAACTTCTGTGAGACTGCATAGGATACTGCAGCATCTTTAGTTACTTTAGAAAATGAAAAAAAAAAAAAGAGGAATAATTCTTGAAATGGAGCCTGAGAAGGGTTCTGTTGTTTCTGTGCTTTAATAACAGAATTGTAAACACCTTGTTTAGGAGAGCACAATACAGACAAACCTGAGTGCTTCTAGGAATGTATACAGAAGAAATTCTTAGTCTTCTGGGTGTTATTCTGCAGAATTAAGTGATAAACAGCATATGGTAATCCTCTGTTTTGTAATACAGCAGTCATGCATTCCTCTATAGTGAATATCTGAAAGAAATTCAGCTGGACTGGCAAAGTGTAAAGTGTGCACGCTCCAAAAATAATTATGAACTGTTGCCCAAAGCAAAAATTATCTGAACTTTTGAGCAGCTGATATCCTTCTGAGAAGGTACCCAGAAGCTTAAAACAATTTACGAATGCAAGATGTTGTAATTGCTCTCTCTTCAAGCACAATTTTTGATGTGCTTGTCCAGTACCTTTGTTTCCAGAACAACCAAATAAAGAAGGAAAATCTCACCACTTTCATACCCCTGATGGCCTTTTACCCAAAGTTAACTGAGGTAAAGGGAACCTACAGCAGTAGCAGTAATGAAAAAGAAAAAAAACTGTCAGGATATGTGGTGATTCTCATTCTGTTAATTGAGGAATGCATGGTGTGCTTCACCAGACTAGAGGTGCTTGTCTCGTTAGTGATTAGTAAGCATTTTCAAAGGATAATACTGATTTAAGCCTATTGGCAAATGGGTACTGGAGATAGTGACAAGCAGTACCTTGCAGCTTTTTTAGCCTAATAGGCTAATGTTTAAAATGACCTATCTGCTTGCCCTTTGGCATAAACAATGGCTATTGGTTTTTATGACATACCTGTGGCTCAGTGTTATTTGAACAGTGTATACACATGCGGGAGGTAGTGCTGAACATTTTGAATGTATGTAAGATGGAGTATAGTCTAATGAAAATGATTAAAATTGTCAATGCTTTAACAAACCAGCTTTATTTGATGTCACATAGTAAATAAATTGGTGATAGCCAGTGGATGCTTTTGATGAAGCCTAGGTACTCAATCTTCAAAGAGTTGGGTTAACTTTGCCCCATGGAATAGTTTCAGTAGTTTCACAGTTGAAAGTCCCAATGCTTTTGCACCTAGATCTCTGATCTCTATATAATCTCTATATTATCTGTCTGTCTTTTTTTAATCTCTATAGTGCACAGGTAAAGAAACTTAGAGTTGAATCATCCATAAAGCTGGGATAGATTAAACCACAGAGCTGATGACCACTGGGGGAAAAGAAGGGCAAAAATTCTTGTTCATTCTGCTTTCTTTTACTTTTATCTTTTTCTCTGGATACAAAATGAAATAGCTACCTGGTATATATCAAACCTGACTTCCTACTGGTTCTTTCACTTCCTGGTAGATCTGCACCTACTAGAGAACCAAAGTGTACTGTGGATATGTGGAATTAATTATTGCAGCTCTAATGGTTACATTTTTGGTGACATTATCATGGACCTAAACCAAGATTTCATAGAAAAAGTGTCAATTGGCCTTAATAATGTGTGATGCTGCCAACTCAGTGTGTCATGTATATTTTCACTGATATTCATGGGGTATTTTAAAGAAATGTTTGTCTAAGTAAATTTGATTAAATCTCAACCTTAAGCGTTCAAAGCCACAAGTCAGGCTCCAACAAACTTTTTTAAGTGGTACCTCTAGGGTTCTTTTAGTTTGTCTACCAGCATTCATAACATTACTGTTCACATGATTGTGTTCCTCTCTACAATAAATAGGTAATTAATAAAGACATTGAATGAGTTAAGAGTATACTGCAGGACATTTTGAGAAACTACCTGTCTTTCAACACTGCCACCACCCCCATCCAGACTGTAATAGGAAGTATGCCGATATCCTATCACAGGTTTCATCTATGAGTGCCAATGATATTATACAAATAATTAGGTGCCAATAATGTCACATTATCATGAAATCAGTGCTGCTTCTCTTCTTTTTGTCATACTCTGTAACCAGTCTTAGAGCTGCTCTTCAATACTTGGCTTTACTCTTTGCATACAGTCCAATCTCTTTCTCCAGCAGGTGTCATTCAGACCTTCCCTGACAAAACAAGGTGTGATGCATGTGGATCTCCAGATGTGTGTGCATGTGGCAGGGCAGAGATGAAGAATCTTGGAAAGGAGACAGATGATGAAGAGAGAAGTCATGTATCACAACATAAAGCAAAAGTTCACAGTACAGCTTCCATTACAGGTTGAAATCCCTAATTCATGATCCACCAAGGGAAAAGATTTCAGTGAGATTGTCTGAGAAAACAAGACGTGTTTAGAGAAAGAAGAAAAGGATCCCTGCCATCAGTACCAGCACTCCAAAATCTCTCCTCATCCAAAAGGTTTAATTTAATCTCCATACATGGTGGTATCATGGTACATTTTTTGCTATCAGTGAAAAAGAAGGGATGAAACAGTATTGCATTTTGTACCCCCAAACCAGGAGAAAATGCTGTTTTAGACAGCCACTACTAGATCTTTTTGCATCAGTGTCTCTCACATATTTAAATTATTGCCAAAAAAATCTGCAAGGAAGCAGGACATGAGAGATAAACCTAGCCTATCAAAAACAATCATGTATGTTTTTTTTTTTCACCTATGTACTCAAAACTATCCAGATAAGGAATTATGTGGATAGAAATGGAGAGATAAAGTTCACTAGGGAATGAAAGAATTTAAATAATGAGGAATTTTCCAGTATGGCCTGAAATTGGGAGAATTGTGATACTCTTTATTACACCATGAGCACTGATACCATGTTCCAATAATAAAAGAGGACAAACAGAAGTGATGCAGGCAGAATCACAGTTTTATTGATTGAATAGAAACAGTTGATATCTTCTTGACAGGAAGACATTGCTGTTTAATTATCCCAACAGCCCTTCCCCCAAAAACACTTATGATGGACTTGATCTTTTTCAGCTATTTTTATAAGACTAGTTTTGTATTCTGACATTCTGCTAAGTGGTTTGAAATATTTTAGACCTTGCATATTTTTTTAACCATAGGAAGCATATTACTTACATTACTTAAACGTTTCATAATTGTCCTTTGGCATGCTTCAGTAATGATTATCGGATAAATTAAGTAAGGTATACAAGGCAGTTGTATATAATATGCTGCTATGAAACCGGTTGCTAATAAAAGAATGTCAATGATTTTCAGAGATATATCCTACAGGCGTAATAGCTCTACATTCCCCAGATATTGGGGTTTATCTCAGACCTTCTAAATCAATGGAAAGAATTTACTCCCAAAGGCTTTGAATCAAGACCTGTAGGGAATACCAATAATTTTGTATGCTGTCTTTTGTTATTTAAGACTCTGAAAGAACATCAATGAAAATAAACAGCACACCAGGACTGTTTTGCCGGCTGGAAGGGAAAGACTGCTGGACACACATCTGACATCTCGGGCCAGGATTCTGAAGGCAGGATTTCACAATATCAAGGCGACACAGGTGTTTGAATCAGCAGCCCTTTCAGTGAGACAGACTTTATTATTGTGATGATATACTGTGACATTGCTTAACAACCACAGCCAGGAAGCAGTATATCTCACAGCACTAGATGTTGTACAAACACAGGGCAAATAGAATTTCATTCCCTGATAGTGCTTAAAACTTTAGAAAATCAAGTGGGACAATAATTTGTCATAGGGGAAAACAAGGAAATACAGTGAATGTATTGACCATTTGATAATATCAGTCTGGTCTGATTAAAGGCAAATTTTCTGCCATTATGGCAATGGACAATTTCTAGGGAAAG